>NC_134353.1:130195416-130495416 GCF_048569485.1 Anomaloglossus baeobatrachus
ATCTATCTATCTATCTATCTATCTATCTATCTATCTATCCCTCTATCTATCTATCTATCTATCTATCTATCTATCTTTCTATCCCTCTATCCCTCTATCTATCTATCTATCTATCTATCTATCTATCTATCTCTCTATCTCTCTATCTATGTATCCCTCTATCTCTCTATCGATCTATCTATCTATCTATTTATCATCTATCGTTATAGGTGAGCCAATCTGTCCTTACTGTTTTAGTCAGCTGTGTAATTCATATATGAATTATTAATGCACCTATAATTTAGTTAATGACTACACAAAGTTAAAAATAAATAAATCTTTATTTTTAGCACTAACATATTCCGCAGCACTTTACATACATCAGGAACACTGTCCCCATGGGGCTCACAATCTAAATTCCCTATCAGTATGTCTTTGAAGTGTGGGAGAAAACCCATGCAAACACAGGGAGAATATACAAACTCCTTGCAGATGTTGTCCTTCGTGGGATTCAACTCCAGGACCCCAGCACTGCAAGACTGTAGTGCTAACCACTGAGCCACCCTAAAAACTGCATACATACATAAAGCAGGCGACCTAGACTGGAGGAATAGTTTCCTGATCGGTTGGCACTGACCTTCTATAACTGCTAATTGTTGTCACAAGATGCCGGATTAGCACATTTCTGGAATAACTCCCTGTTTACCCGGCACTCATCCACCTTCTTGTAAGTACTTTCTAATGGAATCCTAATCACATCCAAATAGCTCCATAACCAACTCTAATTGACGTCCATAAATCCTGAGCTCAGGTCTCTGCTCTCAGACACAGCTCCATTCACTCCACTTTCTCCAGTGCTGCCAGTATGAACCCCAGTTAAGCTATGTGCACACGCTGCATTTTTGTGGTGACCACAAAGGTGCAAATCTTTCGTCCCAAGAAAACGCTCTCTTGGCATACATTTTGTGCTGCATATTTTACCACATTTGCCCAGTACAATTTTTAAGTGAAATCTATTGACTGGAGGAGCTCAAAAATGCTGGCAAAAATGCAGAAAGAATTGACATGCTGCATCTTTTTGGTCACCACAAAGATGCAGTAGAAAAAAAAAGCTGCAGCGTGCAGACAGAAAAACTGAAATCTCATAGACTTTGCTGTGGAAGTAATTGCATGGAGTTTTGGGACCAAAACTGCACCCAAAAAATGCGCAAAAGCGCGGCAAAAAATGCAGCGTGCGCACAAGGCCTTTCTATTATTACTCTTGTGTCAGTAATAATTCTAAGGCTATGTGCGCACGGGAGTTTGTAGCTGCGGATATATCTGCAGGTACGGCCGCAGGTTTCCCGCAGCTGTTCGCCGGAATCCGCAGGTATCCATTGCTGCAGGATTCCAGCGAAATAGCTGCGGTAAACCTGTAGACATTCCTGCAGATTACCTGCGGAAGTCCCGGCCTCTATCTCCATAGTGGAGGGCCGGGACATCCGCAGGTAATTCCGCACAAAGAATTGACATGCAATTACGTGCGGCTGCGGAACATCCACAGTATATTCCGCAGCTGCACGTATCCGCAGTATGGACACAGCACTCCCCATGTCCTATAGGATAACATGGGGAGTGTCTGTGCATGCTGAAACCTGCGGATTTATCTGGAAAATCCGCGTATTTTCCGCAGATAAATCCGCAGGTTTAATCTCCCGTGGGCACATAGCCTTAAGGCCCCGTTACACGCAACGACGTATCTAATGATATATCACCGGGGTCACGGATTCTGTGACGCACATCCGGCATCGTTAGCGACGTTGTTGCGTGTGACAGCAAGGAGCGACCGTTAACGATGGAAAATACTCACCAAATCGTCCATCGTTGCCACGTCGTTCCTTTTAAAAAAATCATTGATTGTTGAGCACACAGGTTGTTCGTTGTTCCCGAGGCAGCACACATCGCTACGTGTGACACCTCGGGAATGACGAACTACAGCTTACCTGCAGCCACCGGCAATGAGGAAGGAAGCAGGTGGGCGGGATGTTACGTCCCGCTCATCTCCTCCCCTCCGCTTCTAATGGGCGGCCGCTTAGTGACGCCGCTGTGACGCCACATGGACCGCCCCCTTAGAAAGAAGGCGGTTCGCCGGACACAGCGACGTCGCTAGGCAGGTAAGTACGTGTGATGGCTCCTAACGATATTGTGCACCACGGGCAGCGATTTGCCCATGACGCACAACCGACGGGGGCGGGTGCTTTCACCAGCGATATCGCTAGCAATATCGCTGCGTGTAACACCCCCTTTAGGCTGATCCAATAATGAGTAATACTACTGCTAATATTAATGCTTTTATTATTTATTACTGTGGCGCCCCATGTATTCAGTTATAGGCACTCACGTGGTTACTGCATTTCTTGAACACACCAGGCACAAGTTTATGTAACTTAATGTACTAAATGTAAGAAAAAATGTTTTTTTTAATATTGTTATAAATTTTGCTCATGATTTGTGAATTTCTAGTCTTCTAATAATGGATCTGTACTGATATCCAATATATAGGTGTCATCAGCACTAGCCAGAATGATAAGAAAACTAAAAATCTCTCACAGTCTAAAACTATCTAAATGAATCAGCTCAAAGGGTGCTTTTCCTTCATCTTCTTCTTCTCCCTCTCCTTCTCCCTTTTCTTCTCCCACTCCTTCTACCTTTCCTTCTTCCTCCTCTTATCCATCTCTTTTTCCATTCCTGCTCACTTTCTTCCTCCTTCTCCTTCTCCCTCTTCCTATCCCTTTCCTTCTCCCTCTCCTCCTGCCTCTCCCTCTCCTCTTCCCTTTTCCCCCTCCCTCTCCTTCTCCCTCTTCTTCTTTCTTTACCTGTCCTTCTTCTTCTCCTTCTCCCTTGCCTTCACTTTCTCCATCTCTTATCCCTTTCCTGCTCCCTTCCTTTCTCCCTCTCCACCTCCCTATCCCTCTCCATCTCCCTCTCCTTTCCCCTCTCCTTTCCCTTCTCTCTCTCTTTCTCCCTCTCCTTCTCTCTCATCCCCCTACCTCTCAGTCTCATTCTCCCTCTCCTCCCTCTCCTTCTCCCTCTTCTTCTTCCTCTCCTTCTCCCTCTTTCTTCTTCCCCTCACTCTCCTTTGCAGTCTCCTTTTCCCTCTCCTTTTATTTCTCCCTCTCCTTTTCCCTCTCCTTCTCTCTCTTCCCCTCGCTCTCAGTCTGTTCTCCCTCTCCAACCCCCTCTCCTTCTCCACCTTCCTCTCCTGCTCCCTTTTTCTTCTTCCCCTCCCTTTCCTCCTCACCCTCCCTCTCCTTCTCCCTCATTCTCTCTCTTTTTCATTTAATTAGCACTAAATTCAATATAAAATTGTTTAAAAAACACCCAAATTCATAAAAAATATAAATGAGAACTATAGGTGTAGTAATAAGAAAATACTGAAGGTATGTTTATACACTGCAAAGTATATATATATATATATATATATATATATATATAAAAAGCTGAGTGTATGTATGTGTGTATGTGTGTGTGTGTATGTGTGTGTATGTCTGCTAAAGGAATTTGCACAGTCGCATATACAATCACAAGATTTTGCACAGACACCCCAATTGACTCAGGGAACATCATAAACTGTTTTGGGGGGAAATTTTAATCCCGCGCTTTATAGTTATTTGCCAAAAAACCCGCCTCCATTAAACTCAATGGAGCTGGGAGCCACAATGAAGCCAGAACTTCAGAAGAATGCGCAGTCACGTCCTTGAATGGAATATTGGCATGTCACAATGCAACTAGGGAAAGAGAAAGTCAGACACAGAGACAGACAAAGAGACAGGCAGACAGACAAAGAGACAGACAGGGAAAGAGACAGACAATGTGACAGAGAGGGAAAGAGAGAAACAGGCAGAGACAAGCAGAGACAGACAGACAAAGAGACAGACAGAGAGGGAAAGAGACAGACAGGAATGGAATATTGGCATGTCACAATGCAACTAGGGAAAGAGAAAGTCAGACACAGAGACAGACAAAGAGACAGGCAGACAGACAAAGAGACAGACAGGGAAAGAGACAGACAGGCAGAGACAGGCAGACACAGATAAAGAGACAAATACAGGGAAAGAGACAGACACAGGGAAGGAGACACACAGGGAAAGAGACAGACAGGGAAATAGATATACAGGGAAAGAGATAGAGAGACAGACAGGGAAAAATATAGAGACAGACAGGGAAAGAGACAGAAACAGACAGGGAAAGAGACAGACAGACAAATAGAGAGATACAGACAGAGAGGCAAACAGACAGAGACTGGGAGAGAAACAGACAGTTACTATCCCAGGCAACGCCGTGTGCTACAGCTAGTATATATATATATATATATATATATATATATATATATGTATATATATATATATATATATATATATATATATATCACACGAGCAATACTATAAATTATTTTGTGCTAATATCACTTAATATTTAATGCTGTTATTGTATGCACTTCCTCCCCTTCTGTTCATTGTGATTATTGTGATATAATTTATTATATATTTGCATTAAGTCCTATTATTTTTATTAATGTTGATTTAGTTTTATTAGTTATCTGCAATCATCTTCTTCATCTTCTACATTGTTTTCTTCATCTTCTTCTTGTGCTTCATTTTTTTCCATACTAATAAAATCTCACTAAAAGTAATCACACAAACAAATGCCAGAAAGGTGTTGTACATAACATTGGAACATTGTTAATAAATGAGTGTGATAATTACATCTATAGGGGTCTCTGTGTGATCATTGTAACTGCTCCTGCCTAGAAAGTATCTTTCTTGTTAAATTAACAAACCAAACACTTTGTAAAGTTTCCTCTGTCTCTTTTTGTATTAACTCTTGGACAGTGGGCTGAATGAAGTGCATGAGAGTTAGTTCTGCACTTGTTCCTGTGTATAATCCCAGGCTGGGGTACACGTGGGTGACTAGGACCAGCCCTCTCTGGGGACCCTTTTGTCTAGCTATTGAACATAAGCACCTTCTGAGCTTCTGTGGTCTTCACAAGAAGCCTCCACTGCGGCTGAAGGAGAGTTAAAGCTGTCTGGCTGCCTCCAAGGATCTGACATGTCTAGGTCATTCTACGTCGATTCATTAATAATTAAAGACTCACCAAGACCTGCTCCATCTTTACCTGATCATCACCACCATCATCATCATGGACAAGACTTTCTCCTGCCCATCAGCATGCCATCCCCAGCAGTTATGTCTGTTGCTGCACCCATATGTCCATCAAGGAAAAGTGGCAGCTTTTGTGTCTGTCCCATCTGTGTCACCTCTCACCTGCACTCCTCCAGGACTACCCTCCCTTTACTCAAGAGTCAATTCCAAAGTGGAGATGCTCAATATTGCCAGAGGATGAGCCAACAGCCTGCACCTGCCATGGTCCACACCGGGCACTCACCTGTCTGCAGTCCCACATACAATGTTACAGATCCTAGAAGATTCCACTGCCTGTCAATGGGTAAGAGCTCTATCTGCACACACAGCATAGTATATGTATGGTGTTTCCAGCAACATTGTATGGCTATGTGTAAGAGAGGGCATTAGCATCAATGTGACATGTTCTTGACTGCATAAAATATGTCTATCCATGCAGAAGACAGATTTTAAAGCAAGTGCACAGTTTCTTACATAGTACTGATATAATAATGAGGCACTGATGGGGAATAATCCCTGGCCCTATATGGGTCATTTAGAACAGAATGTCAGTTTAATACTAATTTAAAGAACATTTTCTACACAAGAAAACAAACATTTATGTTGCCTTGTGACCTATTTAATGCTATTGTGATTTGGTTGTTTAGCTATTAACCCTTTCTTATTTCATTCTCAGGCAATACAGAAACTGGCCAAATGCAGAATGGTAAAAGAATGAGGACAGCTTTTACCAGCACCCAGCTTCTAGAGCTGGAGAGGGAGTTCTCTTCCAATATGTACCTCTCCAGACTGAGAAGAATTGAGATAGCGACCTACCTGAACCTGTCTGAGAAACAAGTGAAGATCTGGTTCCAGAACAGAAGAGTGAAACATAAGAAAGAGAATAAGGGGTCTCAAAGGAACAACCATGGAGGCTGTAAATGTGCAAGTGGTCAAGGGCATTATCCTGGCTCAGAAGATGAAGATTCCTTATCTCCAGCTTCCACCACTGAGGACAAGGAGATCTCACCCTTATAGTGGTCTTCTTCTACATAACTGACTGTATGGCCACTGCACTTGTGACCCTGAATACTCAACTGCACCCTATGCAGTTATCCAGAAACTGATGGTACAAGTTCAATTAAGCTCCATTACACAACATGCTGGGAGTCAAAACCAGCCTGGACTGATGATGTGTTTAATTCTGGGGAGTATAGCATAGTCTTGTGCATTGCTTGGCACCTGCCCAGTGTTGGACATTTTTCTTCTCAACATACAGTATATTTGGGTGGCCTGAATTTAGCTCATCCTGTAGATATAATGGAAGAGCATGTAAATAGTTCACTTTCTCGATTTGTGTAAACTCACCTGCATGTGAATAGTTTTATACAAAACTACAATTATATTTATATTTATTTAAATAAAAAGGTCTTGGTACTCGTGTTTCATTTCACTCTCCTTTGTGTTAGAAAATGTGCATGGATGGACCCAGACAAATGATGATTTACTTAATGTGATTCCTTATAATAGAGGCTAATACCATAATATGGGGATTACAAAAGAAACATGAGCATGTAGTGCTAGGTTAATGATGGATAAAACCTTTAAACACAAAGACAAGTAAAGACAGCTTTCATTTACAGCTCAAGTCAAAAAGGGAATTTTTTACATCACCATTACTCTTCATGAAAAAAATAAAAAAAAGTATAATATATAATATATATTATATATATTTGAATATATATACACATATATATGTGTGTATATATATACATACACAGTGTATATATATATATATATTTTTATATATATATTTCTATATATATATAAATATATGTGCGTGTGTGTGTCTAAGTATATATATATATATATATATATATATATACACACACACAGCTACTGGTGTGAATTAAGAAGCGATAATTATAGATGAATGAATATAATGTATGGTATTAATAATTATTATAATAATATAATTATATAATCATTTATATAAAATAAATGAATAAATAAAAAATGAATAATATAATTATATACTAATTATTATATAATTATTATTAGCAATTATTTATTATTAATATTATTTATTATATATATAATGTTAATAATAATAATATTTTTTTTATTTTAGTGCCATTTATTCCATGGCACTTTACCTGTGAAATTAATAATAAATAATAAAATAATAATGTAATATAATAGTGATATGTTACAAATTAAACTCACATTTCATGCTGAAATCACAATTTATCTGGGATTTAAGAAAATCTATTTAATACATTGATAAAATTGCTCTTGATTTTGGTCGCTCAGGGTATTAAAAATGCCTTAGAATTGAATTTGCAGCCCTGTCATTAAGGGGAGATAAGTGCAATTATATAGGTAGACGTGGTGCCCAGCGGATCTATCACTCCCTGTGTCTTTGGGCTCTTTGAAGACTTGGAGGACAGTCATTGATATGAATAGGTCTGAGCACTTTTATCAATAGTCTCTTCTAATAGAGGGCAAGGTTCAGGAGGGTGCAACAAAAAAAGCCCCAGTATTACAGGACATTATCTGGGCTGGAGGGAGTTTGCCAAGAATATACAGTGTTATGTAGAATATTTAGAGGAAAGTTTCCATGGATAACAACAAAGCAATAAGATGATATTGCAACTTGGACACATTAGGTTGTCCAAATGCCATAGGATCACTATTATTGTGTCATAAATAAAAAATGTCATTATGTCTCATCACAGATACAATAAAGTGCTATAACATTTGTTACACTGTAACAGCTCTTCTTGTGCATAGTTTCAAGTTTGCTAAGAAATTCTAACACCTTATACATAACTATAAAAATAGTCAAAAAGTACAAAATATTCAGCAAATTGCTCAGAAATAAATATAAAATCACAGATTTACGGACCAAACTGAACATTGGTGGATAAAGTAATTTATTTTAGGATTGCAGTAATATGATAATGCCACCAAATTTTCTTAACATACTAGGACAAGTCAGCATCAGTAAATGTGCATTGATGAAGGTATATGCATTATCCATCTCAGTACACCTCACTGAGATATATAATTAGCAATCTCATCCTTGTTGATATAATATTGATGAGATGTTACCTCTGAGGTAAGTATATAAACTATTGGCACCATTACTTCTTGTATAGGTGTCTATATCCACTTTTGTATATCCCACTTTATACACTGTGGAACTGGTGTTTTCTATCAATAATATATTTATTATTTGTTTATATTTGATTTTTTTTATTATTATTATTATTATTATTATGTTCTTTATTTTTTTTAAGCTTCACAAGTCAGTTAAGCAACTCAATATAAATACTTTGGTCAGCGTTGTTGCTTTGCAGCATTTGGGTCCTTTCCTAAGTTGGTGTGACCAAGAACAATATCTACATGGAGTTTATATATTCTCCCCATCATTGTATGGGCTTCTTCTGGGTAATCTGGTTTCCTTCCATGCTCCCCCCCCACAAAAAAAAGAGAAATATTCATAGAGAATTTAGATTATGAGTTCCAATGTGGAAAGTGAGTGATATAAATAAAGTGGTGCTAAAAAACAAAGAAAAGGAATAAATACAGTATTGCATTATAACATCTTCCAAACCTACGACCCGCGAGAGAAAGAATGAAAAAGGAGGGAACGTATAAAAAAAGTTTTGTTTTTCCTACCCATCCTTGCAAAATATCATATTTTAGGGGTAACCTGTGTTTCCTTATTGATTAACAATTTATTTTTTTAAGGGTAACATATTAAGTTTTCCTTTATGTCTAACTATAATTCTAATATCAACTCTTCAACCTAACTTCTGTTCCAAATACACAATTTTCATCAAGTTACCACTTCACTCATTAAGAGTAACACAATATCTTCTGTTCTATCAATTCTTAAGAATAGTCTCATCTATTGAACAATTAAAAAACATAAAAGTAAAAAAAGTAAGTATAAAGAACAAAAAAGTCGATGACGACTATACATCACTGTGCCCCTGTGTGATAGTAAAGACTGGGATTACCACATATGCTATCGGAACTTTCCTTCTTCTTTTTGTTTCCTGGGCCTCCTGATGATCCGATAGCAGGTGGGGAAACGCGTCGAGGCCGTGCACATCGCATGCATTTAAGTGAAGTACTTTAAATGATTTTTATCTATATACTGTGAGTCTATCATGACAATAGTATGGAATTTAGATGCATAACATAATTGCATGGTAGGGTATTTATAGGGAGAGCGAGGGTGAGCCGACGAGGAACAGGGGCGCCCAGCTAAGTTAGGGTGTCATACCCTCCATTGGTAGGCAGGGGTCAGACATAGTGACTCATTAGGGTCACCAGAGTTTGGATATTAATCTTCTGGAAATTGTGACTATATTTTGACCTCTGTCTATATTATATTACATATTATACGGTCGGCTACCCTTCTATCATTTTATATTATCTCTCTATACTGTATTTGTTTCACATTTGAGTTTCTGGATTATTTCACTTGGGTGATTTTAACTATATTTAATAAAGATATCTATTATAGGGATTTATGTTATACACTTGTAAAAACCTTTTAAAAAACATTCCCAAATTATTCCTTGATTATTAGCTAAAGACTGGGATTGGGTTTTACATCATTAGCATCACTTATTATTTTGATGAAACCACCTTTAATATTTGTATAATTACAATAATTGAGCGGAATAATGGGTATGCAGGCCCCATCGAGTACTAGAATGGTATTAATGATATTAATCCCTCTACCTGTCCAGCCAATGGTCACATGAAAAGAACAGCTTGCCATAGGGAGCAGCTTACAATGGATGCAGGGAGCAATAGTTTCATTACATGAATACTTGCACTGTGTATCTTACAATTGTTTCTTTTGCGGCATTGTCCTAATGCTATGGGAATATTTAAATGACTGCTCCCCTTTGTACAGTTACCAATCCTTTCCCAGATGTATACCATTTACATAGCATATGTTTGACAGGCTCCAGTTGAACTCCCTTTTGGATCTAACACTAAACCTTTGCACAGTATAAAGTCGCGCTCATGATTCCAGGTTGTCAATGGGCTGTTCACAGGGGATAACAAGAATCCAGTCTCCTAATCCTTTCACGGCTATGACACCCAGGGCTAAAACTCATGGGAAGTGGACTATGCATCGCTAACTAACTTCTCATACATTAATGAAGCGATGGCTTAAAGTTGGCACTGCCAAGTGTTGGGCAGAAGAAGTTGGCCAGTCTTGGTTTCATATACCCCCCCTCAGACCCTCCTCTTCTGAAGAGGAGACAAAGATTTATAGAAGGACGTTGAATTGAAAAGCTTATTTCACACAAGTCAATAAAGAGCCTGTCACCCGGACACAAGGACCATGCAGCTTTGATGACTTTGTATCAGTTGCTGGGTTGTAACGTGAACTCCTATTTGTAGTCTTCTATTGCATTACATAGCATTGAAGCATTAAGGGACATTTGCATTGGCTTTATATAATTATTTAGCAAATTATACTGTGTCCTTGATCGTTATTAAGCAGAGAGAAGAAAAGCTAATAATGATCATTTATAAACTATAATTATGAGGGTTTTAAACATAATATAGGAATGAGAGTTAGACAATTTCTTGCATTAAATTGACGACTAATAATCAATATTCCTTTAGGCTCCATGATTAAACACATAGGTTAAAAGTGTTTAGCATCAGTGTGTCATCAATGTATCGTCCGTGTGTCCATTTTTACCATTCGTTGTCATCCGTGTTTTTCCCTGATGGTTAAAAAACTAGCTTACAAATCTTCTCCTATACTTTGTAATGTTAAATAAATACAGCACACGGGTGGAATGCGGATCCCATCCATGTGCTATACTTGTTTTTTAAGGACCCATAGACTTATATAGCCCTATTTATCCGTAATTCCGGAAAAAATGGACATGTCTCCATGTCTTTTGTGCGAACACAGAGTCTGTGAATAAGTATGGATATGTGAATAACGATACGAGTTATAACGGGCATGTGTGTGTCCGTGAAAAAACATACACATAGGGCAACGCAGACATCTGAATTAGGCCTAATAATAATCTTTGTTTTTATATAGCGCTAATCTATTCCGCAGCACTTTACCCGCATCAGCAGAACTGTCCCCATTAGGGCTCACAATCTAAATTCCCTATTAGCATGTCTTTGCAGTATGGGAGGAAACCAATGCAAAAAAGGAGAGAACATACAAACTCTTTGCAAATGTTGTCCTGCTTGGTGGGATTTGAACCCAGGACCCCAGCGCTGCAAGACTGCAATGCTAACCACTGAGCCACCGTGCCGCCTAAGATAAATATCTTATATGCCTGATGACTAACAGACAAATACACTATATGGATATAGGTATTCAAGATGTTCACTCAGTCCAACGGCCACAAGCATATAAAACCAAGAACCAGGCCATACAGTCTGCCTTTGTAAAGAGTTGTGCAATAATTGGTAATTCTAGATTGGTCTTGTAATAGGATTCCATTGTTGTAACAAGTCAGTTCTCAAAATTCCTTCCTATATATTCACCTACAACTCTATTATTATTATTATTTATTATTATAGCGCCATTTATTCCATGGCGCTTTACAAATGAAAGAGGGTATACATACAACAATCATTAACAGTACAAAACAGACTGGTATAGGAGGAGAGAGGACCCTGCCCGCGAGGGCTCACAGTCTACAGGGAATGGGTGATGGTACAATAGGTGAGGACAGAGCTGGTTGTGCAGTGGTATACTGGACTCTGAGTTTGGTATGGAAGAATGTCCTGACAGAGACCTGCTGTCATGGGTGTGTAAAATGTGACAGACAGTCATGTGATTTCTGGCTATGAAGGTCACAGCGTTTGGCTGTGCAGAATGCTCCCTGACTTTCCATTGTTCCTGCGGTCAGAATTCATTGGTATTGGTAGCTTTCCTGCTGGATTCATTGCTCTCCCTTTTGGACCCAGCAGGATCTCAACTTCCACTCAGCTGATGATTATCAGTATTCCTTTGGTGTTTAATACCTCTTTCTTGGCTGGTGATATTTTCTGTTCCTTCAAGCAGAGGTTGCAAGCAGGTGGTTTGTACTCCTCTGCGGTATCATTGCTAAAAACTTTTCTGAACTCCTACCTGAGTCATCTAATGATAGTAGTTCATGCTTTTCCCCCTATGTGTCCTCCTTGTGTCTTCAATAGTTGTTTAGTGGGGTTGACAAAGAGCTCATCCCATCCATTCCTTGTTTAGGGCCTAGCACTAGGGATACCTAGGGTAAGGTATCCAGCTTGGCGCATAAGTGCAGAACCTATCTAGGGTGGTGAGGGGCCACAGGGACCAGCAGTAGGTTTGGTCAGGGGGTCACCATCTTCCCTCTCCCTAGACACAAGGTTTCACTTTCGCCGTGCACTTGGTTCTTACCCTTATCTAGCGTTATACCTGCCCATGACCCCATAAAATATCTTTGGGGTGCACTAGAATAAAGATGTCCAACATCTGGATCTGATCTCACAAATGCTCTTCTGGATGAATGGGCAAATATTTAAACAGATCCACTGAAAAATCTTATTGAAAGTCTTCCTAGAAGAGTAGAGGCTGTTGTAACAGCAAAACAATGCAGAAACCAACTCCATATTACTACCTATGGATTTACACCGTGTGCAGAATTATTAGGCAAATTGTATTTTAGAGGGGTTTTTTTATTGATCAAAAACTATGTTTTCCATCAACCCAAAAGACTCATAAATATCAAAGCTTAATATTTTTGGAAGTTGGAGTGTTTTTTTTTTAGATTTGGCTATCTTAGGAGGATATCTGTTTTTGCAGGTAACTATTACTGTGCAGAATTATTAGGCAACTTAATAAAAACCAAATATATTCCCATCTCTCTTGTTTATTTTCACCAGGTAAACCAATATAACTGCACAAAATGTAGAAATAAACATTTCTGACATGCAAAAACAAAACAAAAAAAAATTTGTGACCAATATAGCCACTTTTTTATGATGACACTCAGCAGCCTACCATCCATAGATGCTGTCAGTTGCTTGATCTGTTTACGATCAACATTGCGTGCAGCAGCCTCCACAGCCTTACAGACACTTATCCGAGAGGTGTACTGTTTTCCCTCCCTGTAGATCTCACATTTTATGAGGGACCACACGTTCTCTATGGGATTCAGATCAGGTGAACAAGGGGGCCATGTTATTAGTTTTTCATCTTTTAGACCTTTACTGGCCAGCCACACTGTGGAGTAGTTGGATGCATGTGATGGAGCATTGTCCTGCATGAAAATCATGTTTTTCTTGAACAATACCGACTTCTTCCTGTACCACTGCTTGAAGAAGTTGTCTTCCAGAAACTGGCAGTAGGTCTGGGAGCTGAGCTTCACGCCATCCTCAACCCAAAAAGATCATCTTTGATGATACCAGCCCATACCAGTACCCCAACTCCACCTTGCTGGCGTCTGAGTCAGAGTGGAGCTCTCTGCCCTTTACTGATCCAGCCTCTGGCCCATCAAGAGTCACTCTCATTTCATCAATCAATAAAACCTTTGAAAAATCAGTCTTAAGATATTTCTTGGCCCAGTCTTGACGTTTTATCTTATGTTTCTTGTTTAAAGGTGGTGGTTTTTCAGCCTTCCTTACCTTGCCCATGTCCCTGAGTATGGCACACCTTGTGCTTTTTAATACTCCAGTAACGTTGCAGCTCTGAAATATGGCCAAACTGGTGGCAAATGGCATCTTGGCAGCTTTACGCTTGATTTTCCTCAATTCATGGGCAGTTATTTTGCGCCTTGTTTGCCAAACACGCTTCTTGAGACCCTGTTGGCTATTTGCCATGAAACGTTTATTTGTTCGGTGATCACTCTTCAAATGTTTGGAAATTTCAAGGCTCTCTAAACTTTTGAATGCACCTGTCCAACTGTTCAATGTTTCAGTACTTTTTGCAAAACTTGCTGTTTTCTAGCAAGGAGCTTACCGGCAGAATTTCCCACATGGTCTGTTTTTCCGTGTAACTTAGTGATTTAGGTTATCATGTCCCTATCAACAATTTTTTACAATGGACATAGAGGTGTATTTTACTGCTTCAATAAATGTGTAATATTTTTTTACTATTTTTGGAGCTGGATTATTCACCTGCTCTTGGATTGCTCACACTGGTCAGAGTGGCTTTTAATGGTCCATTCCATTTGTGGGACATCAGGTGAGCTGGTTTCACTCCTTATTTATTTTTATCATTAATCCAGTCATTGTGCATCTGCTTGAACAACACAGGCCTAAGTTCATGTTCAGTAACGACAATGCTACAGATCATTGAAGTTGCATCATTAGGGAGCGGCTGTTCGAACAAAGACTGGGGTACCTCAAATGGAGTAGCCTACATTCTCTCTAGAACTTGATCCCATAGAAAATGTATGGGATCAACTGATTCCCCATGTAGAAGCTTGTAATGCTGTACCTCAGATACCTCTGTATCCAAAGTGGGATGCCATGCCTCAGCAGACAATAACTCGATTTATGAACAGCATGAGACATCGTTTTCAAGATGAAATTGATGCTCAAGGCCAAATAAGTTATTAAGACAATTACTTTTTTGGAGGTATCCCCCCACTGTTGTTGGCTTTTGTTTCATTAAATTCTTTGAGATGAGGAAATCACCATTGCATGCTTCTACTTAAATACCCTACTTTCATGATAAAATATCACTGAAGCTGGAACGTTTTATGTTTTCCATAAATTTCACCCAAAACCCAGATATGCCTAATGTAGAGTTATGTATGTCCCCCATTTTGGGCCCCTTTCTGGTATATATGTCCCACATCTTTGGACCCTTTCACATATATATGTCCCCCATCCTGGGACCCTTTTTGGTGTGTATGTCCCCCATCCTGCTATATATGCCCCCCACTTTGGGCCCCTTCCTGGTATATATGTCCCCATCCTGGGTCTTTTCCTGGTGAATATCTTGGTATATATGTACCCCATCCTAAGTATATATATATATATATATATATATATATATATATATATATATATATATATATATATATATATCCCATCCTGCACCCCTTTCTGGTACATATACTTCCAATCTTGGTATATATTTCCGCTATCCTAGGACTCTTCCTGGTATATATGTCTCCCATCCTGGGACCCTTCCTGAAATATATGTTCCTTATCCTGGTGTATATGTCCCCCATCGTGGTATATTTGTCCCCATCCTGATATATATGCCCCCCATACTGTGCATATCCTGGAATATATCTACCTTATCCAGGTATATATATGCCCCATCCTGGTCCACTTCCTAGTATATATTTCCCCATCCTTGTATATATATATCCTTCTTCCTGGGCCCTTCCTGGTATATATGTCCCTCATTCCGGGGCCCTTCTGGTGTTTTATGTCCTGGAGTATATGTCGATCTTCTTGGGACCCTTTCTGGTATATATGTCCCTTATCCTGGGACCTTTCCTTGTATATATGTCCCCCATCCTGGTATACCTGTCACCCACCCTGGTATATATGTCTCCCATCCTGGGCCCCTTCCTGGCATATATGTCACCATCCTGCCTCAAATGCATAAAAACCCCCCAAAACATTCTACGCACTTTCATCTGCTCCTATGATGTGTGGTGTCCTCTTCTGTATGTGGTACAGAGGCTGGCAGCTGACATGGCATGCCTGCTATAGCAATGCATGATGTCACTGCCATGTGACACCAATGACAGGCATGCCGATATCAGCTGCCGGCCTCTGATTGGCTGACAGAATGTATTGCAGTACAGGGACCCAACAGGTCTCTGCGCTGCAATACACTTAATTTGAATGTGTGTGCTTGGAAGTAGGCGTTGGGGTAGGCAGTCCCCTTCCAGCACTGGCCTAAATACCTTTGGTTTCCTTTATGCCGCCAGAATAGCTTTGACCCATTAAGGAATACATAAGATCGCTGAAGATGTCCTGTAGTATCTTGCAAAGGTGTAAGTTGTCCGTTGTGACATTAATAATTGTGGGCTATTACTAACACATCTCACAATTGCTGGATCAGACTGTAATATAGGGATTTTCAAGTGCTATCACTTTAAACTTTGCTGAAAAAGGCCAATACACATTAAGGAATGTGAATGCCATTAAACAACATACTTGATCTACAATAATATCTAGGTAGGTTGTGTATTTCAAAGTTACATCCACAATAATGCTAGGACTGAAGGTTTCCTCATCAAAAAATATCTCAGATCATTATACCACCTCTCCCTGCTTGCTTTCTACCTACAGTCATGGCCAAAAGTTTTGAGAATGCTACAAATATTAATTTTTACAAAGTCTACTGCTTAAGTTTTTCTAATGGCAATTTGCATATACTCCAGAATGTCATAAAGAGTGATTAGCTTAACAGCAATTACTTGCAAAGTCAATATTGGCTAAGAAAATGAACTTTATATAAGGATAAGGCTGCACATCAAACTTAGATAATGGTATAATGCCTCAAGCATATGGAAAAATATTGGAATATACAATGAAAAATGCTACTTGCTAATTTGAACATGTGAATAATGAATTGCATACCTGCCATGAATATAAGGAAAAAGGAGATATTTAGCAATCGCATTGATCAATGTAACTGAGCCCCAAGACCTCGTCAAGGTATATCTCTATATTGGGGTCCCTAGCTCTGAGACCCTAACTGTGTGTCATCTCATTGCAATTAAAAACTGCTGTGGGTGGAGAGGGGTAACTAAGGACTTTCTTATATAGGAGATGGAATAAACATGGCCGAAAGGGGCGGAGCTGTGTTCACATTCAGAAAAAAACTACATATAACTGAATAGGATAACTGAAGTGAGCACTAATATATATATATATATATATTATGAGTGCAAGCCAAAAAATACATACTATATATAAGGATAAGGCTGCACATCAAACTTAGATAATGGTATAATGCCTCAAGCATATGGAAAAATATTGGAATATACAATGAAAAATGCTACTTGCTAATTTGAACATGTGAATAATGAATTGCATACCTGCCATGAATATAAGGAAAAAGGAGATATTTAGCAATCGCATTGATCAATGTAACTGAGACCCAAGACCTCGTCAAGGTATATCTCTATATTGGGGTCCCTAGCTCTGTGACCCTAACTGTGTGTCATCTCATTACAATTAAAAACTGCTGTGGGTGGAGAGGGGTAACTAAGGACTTTCTTATATAGGAGATGGAAAAAACATGGCCGAAAGGGGCGGAGCTGTGTTCACATTCAGAAAAAAACTACATATAACTGAATAGGATAACTGAAGTGAGCACTAATATATATATATATATATATATATATATATATATATATATATATATTATGAGTGCAAGCCAAAAAATACATACTATATATAAGGATAAGGCTGCACATCAAACGTAGATAATGGTATAATGCCTCAAGCATATGGAAAAATATTGGAATATACAATGAAAAATGCTACTTGCTAATTTGAACATGTGAATAATGAATTGCATACCTGCCATGAATATAAGGAAAAAGGAGATATTTAGCAATCGCATTGATCAATGTAACTGAGCCCCAAGACCTCGTCAAGGTATATCTCTATATTGGGGTCCCTAGCTCTGAGACCCTAACTGTGTGTCATCTCATTGCAATTAAAAACTGCTGTGGGTGGAGAGGGGTAACTAAGGACTTTCTTATATAGGAGATGGAAAAAACATGGCCGAAAGGGGCGGAGCTGTGTTCACATTCAGAAAAAAACTACATATAACTGAATAGGATAACTGAAGTGAGCACTAATATATATATATATTATGAGTGCAAGCCAAAAAATACATACTATATATAAGGATAAGGAGCACATCAAACTTAGATAATGGTATAATGCCTCAAGCATATGGAAAAATATTGGAATATACAATGAAAAATGCTACTTGCTAATTTGAACATGTGAATAATGAATTGCATACCTGCCATGAATATAAGGAAAAAGAAGATATTTAGCAATCGCATTGATCAATGTAACTGAGCCCCAAGACCTCGTCAAGGTATATCTCTATATTGGGGTCCCTAGCTCTGTGACCCTAACTGTGTGTCATCTCATTGCAATTAAAAACTGCTGTGGGTGGAGAGGGGTAACTAAGGACTTTCTTATATAGGAGATGAAAAAACATGGCCGAAAGGGGCGGAGCTGTGTTCACATTCAGAAAAAAACTACATATAACTGAATAGGATAACTGAAGTGAGCACTAATATATATATATTATGAGTGCAAGCCAAAAAATACATACTATATATAAGGATAAGGCTGCACATCAAACTTAGATAATGGTATAATGCCTCAAGCATATGGAAAAATATTGGAATATACAATGAAAAATGCTACTTGGTAATTTGAACATGTGAATAATGAATTGCATACCTGCCATAAATATAAGGAAAAAGGAGATATTTAGCAATCGCATTGATCAATGTAACTGAGCCCCAAGACCTCGTCAAGGTATATCTCTATATTGGGGTCCCTAGCTCTGTGACCCTAACTGTGTGTCATCTCATTGCAATTAAAAACTGCTGTGGGTGGAGAGGGGTAACTAAGGACTTTCTTATATAGGAGATGGAAAAAACATGGCCGAAAGCGGAGCTGTGTTCACATTCAGAAAAAAACTACATATAACTGAATAGGAAGTTATATGTAGTTTTTTTCTGAATATGAACACAGCTCCGCCCCTTTCGGCCATGTTTTTTCCATCTCCTATATAAGAAAGTCCTTAGTTACCCCTCTCCACCCACAGCAGTTTTTAATTGCAATGAGATGACAAACAGTTAGGGTCACAGAGCTAGGGACCCCAATATAGAGATATACCTTGACGAGGTCTTGGGGCTCAGTTACATTGATCAATGCGATTGCTAAATATCTCCTTTTTCCTTATATTCATGGCAGGTATGCAATTCATTATTCACATGTTCAAATTAGCAAGTAGCATTTTTCATTGTATATTCCAATATTTTTCCATATGCTTGAGGCATTATACCATTATCTAAGTTTGATGTGCAGCCTTATCCTTATATATAGTATGTATTTTTTGGCTTGCACTCATAATATATATATATTAGTGCTCACTTCAGTTATCCTATTCAGTTATATGTAGTTTTTTTCTGAATGTGAACACAGCTCCGCCCCTTTCGGCCATGTTTTTTTCCATCTCCTATATAAGAAAGTCCTTAGTTACCCCTCTCCACCCACAGCAGTTTTTAATTGCAATGAGATGACACACAGTTAGAGTCACAGAGCTAGGGACCCCAATATAGAGATATACCTTGACGAGGTCTTGGGGCTCAGTTACACTGATCAATGCGATTGCTAAATATCTCCTTTTTCCTTATATTCATGGCAGGTATGCAATTCATTATTCACATGTTCAAATTAGCAAGTAGCATTTTTCATTGTATATTCCAATATTTTTCCATATGCTTGAGGCATTATACCATTATCTAAGTTTGATGTGCAGCTTTATCCTTATATATAGTATGTATTTTTTGGCTTGCACTCATAATATATATCTATTAGTGCTCATTTCAGTTATCCTATTCAGTTATATGTAGTTTTTTTCTGAATGTGAACACAGCTCCGCCCCTTTCGGCCATGTTTTTTCCATCTCCTATATAAGAAAGTCCTTAGTTACCCCTCTCCACCCACAGCAGTTTTTAATTGCAATGAGATGACACACAGTTAGGGTCACAGAGCTAGGGACCCCAATATAGAGATATACCTTGACGAGGTCTTGGGTCTCAGTTACATTGATCAATGCGATTGCTAAATATCTCCTTTTTCCTTATATTCATGGCAGGTATGCAATTCATTATTCACATGTTCAAATTAGCAAGTAGCATTTTTCATTGTATATTCCAATATTTTTCCATATGCTTGAGGCATTATACCATTATCTAAGTTTGATGTGCAGCCTTATCCTTATATATAGTATGTATTTTTTGGCTTGCACTCATAATATATATATATTAGTGCTCACTTCAGTTATCCTATTCAGTTATATGTAGTTTTTTTCTGAATGTGAACACAGCTCCGCCCCTTTCGGCCATGTTTTTTTCCATCTCCTATATAAGAAAGTCCTTAGTTACCCCTCTCCACCCACAGCAGTTTTTAATTGCAATGAGATGACACACAGTTAGAGTCACAGAGCTAGGGACCCCAATATAGAGATATACCTTGACGAGGTCTTGGGGCTCAGTTACACTGATCAATGCGATTGCTAAATATCTCCTTTTTCCTTATATTCATGGCAGGTATGCAATTCATTATTCACATGTTCAAATTAGCAAGTAGCATTTTTCATTGTATATTCCAATATTTTTCCATATGCTTGAGGCATTATACCATTATCTAAGTTTGATGTGCAGCTTTATCCTTATATATAGTATGTATTTTTTGGCTTGCACTCATAATATATATCTATTAGTGCTCATTTCAGTTATCCTATTCAGTTATATGTAGTTTTTTTCTGAATGTGAACACAGCTCCGCCCCTTTCGGCCATGTTTTTTCCATCTCCTATATAAGAAAGTCCTTAGTTACCCCTCTCCACCCACAGCAGTTTTTAATTGCAATGAGATGACACACAGTTAGGGTCACAGAGCTAGGGACCCCAATATAGAGATATACCTTGACGAGGTCTTGGGGCTCAGTTACATTGATCAATGCGATTGCTAAATATCTCCTTTTTCCTTATATTCATGGCAGGTATGCAATTCATTATTCACATGTTCAAATTAGCAAGTAGCATTTTTCATTGTATATTCCAATATTTTTCCATATGCTTGAGGCATTATACCATTATCTAAGTTTGATGTGCAGCCTTATCCTTATATATAGTATGTATTTTTTGGCTTGCACTCATAATATATATATATTAGTGCTCACTTCAGTAATCCTATTCAGTTATAAGAAAATGAACTTTAACCCCCAAAATACATTTCAACATCACTGCATTCCTGCCTTAAAAGGAGCAGCTAACATTGTTTTAGTGATTGTTCCATTAACACAGGTGTGGGTGTTGATGAGGACAGGGCTGGCGATCAATCAGTCATGATTAAGTAAGAATGACACCACTGGACACTTTAAAAGGAGGCTGGTGCTTGGTATCATTGTTTCTCTTCAGTTAACCATGGTTATCTCTAAAGAAACATGTGCAGCCATCATTGTTTTGCACAAAAATGGCCTAACAGGGAAGAGTATCGCGGCTACAAAGATTGCACCTCAGTCAACAATCTATTGCATCATCAAGAACTTCAAGGAGAGAGCTTCCATTGTTGCCCAAAAAGGCTCCAGGGCGCCCAAGAAGGATTACTCACAGCAAGTTGGGCTGCAGTGTGTACATCGCCCTGGCCAAAAACTGATGCTCTAGCAGGATACAGCTAAACCCCCACTAAGTGAAGGCATCACAGGTGCAGGAGAAGCAGATCACACACACACCTTCATGGAATGGAGGGGAGGTGACTGCTAGATGATAAAACTGCACACAAGTGACTTGCATAGAGCGCTGTTCACATGCAGATGACACAGTCACAAACCCGCAGCCTATTAGGTAACGCCCTTCTATTAGATCAGGCGGGCTGCCAAGCCGTACTCCACTGTATATCATGCACGGACAGACACTCTACAATGCAAGGCCCAACAGAAAGGGGCCTGGCTGTATCCTGTACAAACAAAAAAATATGAGGTTTTTGTTGGTATTTATGGCCATAAAACGTAAGCCTACACCCTCGTCAAGGGACCTCATGTCTGTAGGTCCCTACACTAAATATAAAAAAAAGCAACAATAAGAGGATAATGTCCTCCAAAAATCAAGTATTACTCACAGCAAGTTGGGCTGCAGTGTGTACATCGCCCTGGCCAAAAACTGATGCTCTAGCAGGATACAGCTAAACCCCCACTAAGTGAAGGCATCACAGGTGCAGGAGAAGCAGATCACACACACACCTTCATGGAATGGAGGGGAGGTGACTGCTAGATGATAAAACTGCACACAAGTGACTTGCATAGAGCGCTGTTCACATGCAGATGACACAGTCACAAACCCGCAGCCTATTAGGTAACGCCCTTCTATTAGATCAGGCGGGCTGCCAAGCCGTACTCCACTGTATATCATGCACGGACAGACACTCTACAATGCAAGGCCCAACAGAAAGGGGCCTGGCTGTATCCTGTACAAACAAAAAAATATGAGGTTTTTGTTGGTATTTATGGCCATAAAACGTAAGCCTACACCCTCGTCAAGGGACCTCATGTCTGTAGGTCCCTACACTAAATATAAAAAAAAGCAACAATAAGAGGATAATGTCCTCCAAAAATCAAGTATTACTCACAGCAAGTTGGGCTGCAGTGTGTACATCGCCCTGGCCAAAAACTGATGCTCTAGCAGGATACAGCTAAACCCCCACTAAGTGAAGGCATCACAGGTGCAGGAGAAGCAGATCACACACACACCTTCATGGAATGGAGGGGAGGTGACTGCTAGATGATAAAACTGCACACAAGTGACTTGCATAGAGCGCTGTTCACATGCAGATGACACAGTCACAAACCCGCAGCCTATTAGGTAACGCCCTTCTATTAGATCAGGCGGGCTGCCAAGCCGTACTCCACTGTATATCATGCACGGACAGACACTCTACAATGCAAGGCCCAACAGAAAGGGGCCTGGCTGTATCCTGTACAAACAAAAAAATATGAGGTTTTTGTTGGTATTTATGGCCATAAAACGTAAGCCTACACCCTCGTCAAGGGACCTCATGTCTGTAGGTCCCTACACTAAATATAAAAAAAAGCAACAATAAGAGGATAATGTCCTCCAAAAATCAAGTATTACTCACAGCAAGTTGGGCTGCAGTGTGTACATCGCCCTGGCCAAAAACTGATGCTCTAGCAGGATACAGCTAAACCCCCACTAAGTGAAGGCATCACAGGTGCAGGAGAAGCAGATCACACACACACCTTCATGGAATGGAGGGGAGGTGACTGCTAGATGATAAAACTGCACACAAGTGACTTGCATAGAGCGCTGTTCACATGCAGATGACACAGTCACAAACCCGCAGCCTATTAGGTAACGCCCTTCTATTAGATCAGGCGGGCTGCCAAGCCGTACTCCACTGTATATCATGCACGGACAGACACTCTACAATGCAAGGCCCAACAGAAAGGGGCCTGGCTGTATCCTGTACAAACAAAAAAATATGAGGTTTTTGTTGGTATTTATGGCCATAAAACGTAAGCCTACACCCTCGTCAAGGGACCTCATGTCTGTAGGTCCCTACACTAAATATAAAAAAAAGCAACAATAAGAGGATAATGTCCTCCAAAAATCAAGTATTACTCACAGCAAGTTGGGCTGCAGTGTGTACATCGCCCTGGCCAAAAACTGATGCTCTAGCAGGATACAGCTAAACCCCCACTAAGTGAAGGCATCACAGGTGCAGGAGAAGCAGATCACACACACACCTTCATGGAATGGAGGGGAGGTGACTGCTAGATGATAAAACTGCACACAAGTGACTTGCATAGAGCGCTGTTCACATGCAGATGACACAGTCACAAACCCGCAGCCTATTAGGTAACGCCCTTCTATTAGATCAGGCGGGCTGCCAAGCCGTACTCCACTGTATATCATGCACGGACAGACACTCTACAATGCAAGGCCCAACAGAAAGGGGCCTGGCTGTATCCTGTACAAACAAAAAAATATGAGGTTTTTGTTGGTATTTATGGCCATAAAACGTAAGCCTACACCCTCGTCAAGGGACCTCATGTCTGTAGGTCCCTACACTAAATATAAAAAAAAGCAACAATAAGAGGATAATGTCCTCCAAAAATCAAGTATTACTCACAGCAAGTTGGGCTGCAGTGTGTACATCGCCCTGGCCAAAAACTGATGCTCTAGCAGGATACAGCTAAACCCCCACTAAGTGAAGGCATCACAGGTGCAGGAGAAGCAGATCACACACACACCTTCATGGAATGGAGGGGAGGTGACTGCTAGATGATAAAACTGCACACAAGTGACTTGCATAGAGCGCTGTTCACATGCAGATGACACAGTCACAAACCCGCAGCCTATTAGGTAACGCCCTTCTATTAGATCAGGCGGGCTGCCAAGCCGTACTCCACTGTATATCATGCACGGACAGACACTCTACAATGCAAGGCCCAACAGAAAGGGGCCTGGCTGTATCCTGTACAAACAAAAAAATATGAGGTTTTTGTTGGTATTTATGGCCATAAAACGTAAGCCTACACCCTCGTCAAGGGACCTCATGTCTGTAGGTCCCTACACTAAATATAAAAAAAAGCAACAATAAGAGGATAATGTCCTCCAAAAATCAAGTATTACTCACAGCAAGTTGGGCTGCAGTGTGTACATCGCCCTGGCCAAAAACTGATGCTCTAGCAGGATACAGCTAAACCCCCACTAAGTGAAGGCATCACAGGTGCAGGAGAAGCAGATCACACACACACCTTCATGGAATGGAGGGGAGGTGACTGCTAGATGATAAAACTGCACACAAGTGACTTGCATAGAGCGCTGTTCACATGCAGATGACACAGTCACAAACCCGCAGCCTATTAGGTAACGCCCTTCTATTAGATCAGGCGGGCTGCCAAGCCGTACTCCACTGTATATCATGCACGGACAGACACTCTACAATGCAAGGCCCAACAGAAAGGGGCCTGGCTGTATCCTGTACAAACAAAAAAATATGAGGTTTTTGTTGGTATTTATGGCCATAAAACGTAAGCCTACACCCTCGTCAAGGGACCTCATGTCTGTAGGTCCCTACACTAAATATAAAAAAAAGCAACAATAAGAGGATAATGTCCTCCAAAAATCAAGTATTACTCACAGCAAGTTGGGCTGCAGTGTGTACATCGCCCTGACCAAAAACTGATGCTCTAGCAGGATACAGCTAAACCCCCACTAAGTGAAGGCATCACAGGTGCAGGAGAAGCAGATCACACACACACCTTCATGGAATGGAGGGGAGGTGACTGCTAGATGATAAAACTGCACACAAGTGACTTGCATAGAGCGCTGTTCACATGCAGATGACACAGTCACAAACCCGCAGCCTATTAGGTAACGCCCTTCTATTAGATCAGGCGGGCTGCCAAGCCGTACTCCACTGTATATCATGCACGGACAGACACTCTACAATGCAAGGCCCAACAGAAAGGGGCCTGGCTGTATCCTGTACAAACAAAAAAATATGAGGTTTTTGTTGGTATTTATGGCCATAAAACGTAAGCCTACACCCTCGTCAAGGGACCTCATGTCTGTAGGTCTGTAGGTCCCTACACTAAATATAAAAAAAAAAAAAGCAACAATAAGAGGATAATGTCCTCCAAAAATCAAGTATTACTCACAGCAAGTTGGGCTGCAGTGTGTACATCGCCCTGGCCAAAAACTGATGCTCTAGCAGGGTTTAGCTGTATCCTGCTAGAGCATCAGTTTTTGGCCAGGGCGATGTACACACTGCAGCCCAACTTGCTGTGAGTAATACTTGATTTTTGGAGGACATTATCCTCTTATTGTTGCTTTTTTTTTTATATTTAGTGCGCCCAAGAAGGACCAGCAAACGCCAGGACCGTATCTTAAAACTGTTTCAACTGCGGGATCGGACTACCAGCAGTGCCGAGCTAGCTCAACAATGGCAGCAGGCTGGTGTGAGTGCTTCTGCACGCACTGTGAGGTGGAGACTGCTTGAGCAAGGCCTGGTTTCAAGGAGGGCAGCAAAGAAGCCACTTCTCCCCAGAAAAAACATCAGGGACCGACTGATATTCTGCAAAAGGTACAGGGAGTGGACTGCTGAGGACTGGGGTAAAGTCATTTTCTCAGATGAATCCCCTTTTCGATTGTTTGGGACATCTGGAAAACAGCTTATTAGGAGAAGAAGAGGTGAGCGCTACCACCAGTTTTGTCTAATGCCAACTGTTAAGCATCCTGAAATGATTCATGTGTGGGGTTGCTTCTCAGCCAAGGGAATCGGCTCACTCACAGTCTTGCCTAAAAACACAGCCATGAATAAAGAATGGTACCAGAATGTCCTCCAAGAGCAACTTCTCCCAACTGTCCAAGAGCAGTTTGGCGCCCAACAATGCCTTTTCCAGCATGATGGAGCACTTTGCCATAAAGCAAAGGTAGGTGATCACTTAATTGCTAATGGAACAAAACATAGAGATTTTGGGTCCATGGCCAGGAAACTCCCCAGATCTTAATCCCATTGAGAACTTGTGGGCAATCATCAAGAGACGGGTGGACAAACAAAAACCAACAAATTCTGTCAAAATGCAAGCATTGCTTATGCAAGAATGGACAGCTATCAGTCAGGATTTGGTCCAGAAGTTGATTGAGAGCATGCCAGGGAGAATTGCAGAGGTCCTGAAGAAGGGTCAACTCTGCAAATATTGACTTGCTGCATTAACACATTCTAACTGTCAATATAACCTTTTGGTACTCATAATATGATTGCAATTATATTTCTGTATGTGATGTAAACATTAGACAAACACAATTAAAAACCAGAGGGCAACAGATCATGTGAAAATATAATTTTGGTGTCATTCTCAAAACTTATGGCCATGACGGTATAATGCATCCTGTCATATCTTTTTCCCAGTAGAGCAATGCACACTTCACCATCCAATTGATGTAGAAAAAAAAATGTGATTTTTCAGATTAGACCACCTATTTATTGTTCTAATGCTCACATACCTGTTGTATGCACTTTTGACAGTAGACATGGGCCAGCATTGACACCCTAATTGACTTGAAAAATGTGCAATATAATGAGCTTTTCGGTGGAATTGAATGAGATGGACTAGAATTTGCTCCTAGGTTCATCAAGCCTTTGGTGCCCTGGATCTTTCCTTGTACCCTTTTAGTAGCTATCAGCCACTTTATACAGTGTCCTGCCATTTTGAAGGGCCACTGACTTTTGTTTGACTATAACAATTTGGTCCTTGTCAAGGTTGTTTAGAACCTTTAGCCCCTCTTACAAAGTATAAAGTTGTCAACTGAGTGATGTTTCAGCAGCTCATTCGGCTGACAGCTATCTCTTCCTAATTCCACATGCACAGAAATGCTTGGCTTTTTTTCCTTTACAAAAGTGACACATAATATAGTAGTATAAAATACATGCTATACTTTATATTAAAGAACTATACAACATTGCTTTAATTATGTTCGTTAGGCAAAATTTTAATTTTATGTATAGTTATAGCATTTTGATATTGAGATATCTGTGTCTTGTACATCAAAGTGAAAATGATAACAGGATTTTTGTTGAATTGTCAGAATAAAAATTTTGAAGTGTAATTTAGAAGCAGTTTTCATGTTGAATTTCACACAAGAAGTAGTCATTTTCTTGACTTTAGCATTATAATCATATTTGCCAATGTCACGGGGTATGTAATGTTGGAGCAGGGGTCCCTAGACTGGCTCTCAGACTTGAGACCCTGCACTGTCCCTTATCTCGGAGATAGGCTTGATGGTAGCCAGGTTCAAGCTCCCAGAGTGACCCTAACTCTTGTCCGAGCCCTGATCTTACTCCCCCTCTCCCACACCCTTGGGGCGGGCTGGAAACACAATAACTGAAACCCCACAGAAATGACAGGGACAAGAGAGATTGAAAACTCGTACATACTACACTCAAACACAAAGGAGAACAGGGTATGTGTACAAGGGAATAAAGAAAAAGGAGGGACGTAAATGCAGAACCAGGTAACTTCTACACCACTCACGATCACAACACAGATCACCATAAACAGGATCACCACTAAGAGAGGAATTGCTGGAGCTATGCTGAAGCAATTATCTGCACGTTATGGAAGAAACCCATACCATAAATAGGAAGAAGACAGCTGTACGTGGAAATTAGCAACCTCAGCTCCTAGTTGAAGACTAGTGAACCTGAATCAGCCAATGCCTAGCTCTGGCTGAAGACTCAGGTTGCTTGTCAGACTCTGTAGTGTGAACAGAGTCTGACGCTGCCATGGCACCAAGTGTGTGCATAAAAGAACATCGCATGACAGCCATCTTATAGTTGTGTTCAACCAAGAGGAAATTGTACTTTCCCATCATAGCCATGTTCCCATTCATTGGCTCATCTGGTGAGGTGGCTTACCTAACCTGTAGGTCATGGTGAGCAGAAATGACTTGAGGCATCGATGGACTTGCTGGATGGAAAATGGAACAATGAGGACCAATAGCGATCAATTTGTAGGACAGAAGTTACATCAGCGGAACTACAAATACTAGATACATTTCACCAATTCACACACAAAACGAATCAGGGAAAATGTAAAAGATATTCTTTATTGTAACAATGATTAAAAGACAAAAAAAGGGGTGCAGTATCAGGACATTGCATAAGGTGGCGTACCAATGCGGTGAGGGAACAGGCATTCGGCTGTAATAGTAATAGCACTATGCAGCCTAAAGTGGAATAGATATAAACCAAGCCACAGAACAGTCGGTCAGAATACAAGACCTTATGGCCAAAGGACACATCCAAAAGGACGTTTCGGCGCTAGCATTCATCAGGGGGGACGCCCCCCTGACGAAGGCTAGCGCCGAAACGTGCATAGGAGGGACCTGGCGCCATTTCTGTGGTGAGTAAGAACTTTCTCCGGTCTATTACTGTTTGCACATTTGCCTTTTGGATGTGTCCTTTGGCCATAAGGTCTTGTATTCTGACCGACTGTTCTGTGGCTTGGTTTATATCTATTCCACTTTAGGCTGCATAGTGCTATTACTATTACAGCCGGATGCCTGTTCCCTCACCGCATTGGTACGCCACCTTATGCACTGTCCTGATACTGCACCCCCTTTTTTTGTCTTTTAATCATTGTTACAATTAAGAATATCTTTTACATTTTCCCTGATTCGTTTTGTGTGTGAATTGGTGAAATTTAACTATGAATCAGTTGTATATCCATATTTACTATATCTATGGGGCAGTGGGACCATCTCTCAATCTTGAGTGACCACTGAATTTAGTCCCTTAATATCAGATATATGAATCCTGGCTGAATATTTGTTGTAAATGCTAGATACAGCAAAGCCAAACGTGTGGACAGCACAGGAAAAGAAGAGATGAGTACCTTGTTGCAGCAGTGCGATAGCACATGAAAACTGTAGAATTGTGTAGACAATCTGGCACCCAGATTCAGCAGATTTTAGGTTCTGGACAGTTCCAAGAATAGCAGAGATGAGTTGACTTAGCAGAGGGAAGGGTGTGGAAAACACCAGGACTAAGCTGGTAGCAAAAGCAGGTTGTAGGATAAAACCCAGAAGCAGCTGAGCAGATAATCAGACACCTAGCTAGAGCACATCCAGGTGGGAAGTGTAGCATTACTCCCGGAAAGCTCGTAGTGGTAGAGTACACTATTTGGATACTTAGGCGGCATTCAACCACCTTATTCAGCCTTAAAAGGCCATCAGATGATAACTTCAGAAGTGTACAGTGGAAGCCAGCCACAAATGTAGGAAGCCAAGCCCAGCGCCGTGGCATGGACAGGTGACATCCTCTTCTGCATGTGTTACCCCATCAAACCTCTTCAATGCCTGTCTCCTGTCTCTTTCACACCCCATCATGCTCCCTCAAAGTGTTTTTGGTCCTAGGAAGTTGTGAGAGTCTTTGGTGATGACCAAGACGTTTGGTGCATTACCCAGGAGATTGAAAGTCTCCTCACTTTCTGGAGGACTACCAAAGATTCTCCAAGGCTTGGAAGCTTTGAATACAAATACAGAGTTTGAAGGTAGAATTTGCATGCAAAGATGCATTATGCAGCACAAAAGGTTCTTCTGCAGAATGATAAGACATCAGAATTGCAAATGACACAGAGTAGTTGGCTCAATTTTTGTTATTTTTCTGATTCTAGAAAGATAAGTTAGTTTTTTAGCTGATCCTCTACTGTTTGTATCATCATCATCATTCGAAATGGCCATGTTTCTTCAGTAGAAACAGGTAGCTGGATGCTGCTCAACTTGACTTCGTAATTGTGTATTAGGTCCAGAATCAGAATCTGAAATCTCTGCTTTATTCTTGGTACAATCAAAGAGGCAGCTATGAAAAGCATCAGAGCCACTCTCTGTCTCCATCTCCAGCTTATATGAATTATATGATTATTATTTGACTGTAGTCCAATAACTGGTTTTAATAGTCACTTAATCACCATCAAGAAGTAATTACAATGAAGAAAGCTGTGATGTGGAAAATCTCAAATGAACAAAATTAACAGTGAATTAACATGAGACATCATGCACACAGCTGCATTTACAGAGGGGTGGTTTGGACCTCAAATTTCAAATATTCTTTACAATTCTTAAAATCAAGAGCCATGTACTTTCAAATGCCACACATACTTCAAGGAGGAGACGATTCAGGATACTTGACACTTGAAGGGTTTGTCCGGGCAAAAGTTGGTATCCAAAGGATATACAATAAGTTGTATCTCAGTGGTTCCATTGCTTTGCAGCGCTGGGGTCCTGGGTTAAAATCTCACAAAGGACCACGTCTGCAAGTATTTTGTATGTTCTCTTTGTATTTACATTAGTTTCCTCCTTCTACTTCGGTCTTCTCTCAAACTCCAAAGACAGATTAATGGGGAATTTAAATTGTGAGCTGCTAAAGGGACAGTGATGATACTGTCTGTAAGGCCCGCAACACACATCCGTTGAAAACGTGCGTGTTTGGTCCGTTTCCGTACATACCGGAGATACGACCAAACGTGCACATATGTTTTTTTATGTTTAAAGGCACACGTGCATGTTATTTGATCTTCGTGTGTTCGTGTGTGTCCCACGTTTTTTGCTCCATTTGGCACGGAAGCATGTTCGTTTTTGGGACGGAGCACGCACACACGGACATAATGTTAGCCTATGGGAGTCCAAATAAAATCTTCTTTGCACGGATGTGTGGTTATGTTGTCCGTGAGAAATGTCCGTGTGTGATGCAAAATATCGTTACTACATGTCGGAAGACAGAGTAGCGGGATGAGAATGAACTCGGGTGAACTTCACCCGACTTCATTGTCATGCGGCGGCTCTGTCTGTGTGCTGTGTACTGATTAGCGGTCACCTGTGAAGGATTCACCGGTGACCGATAATCCCCGACCGCTAATCCCCCGAGTGACTGAAGCTTCCCCCCCTCTCTCATACTCACCGATCCCCGGTGTGGCGCTGCACGGCGTTCACACAGCTCCGGCGGCTTTTTCTAATTTGAAAAAGCCGGCCGCTCATTAAACAATCTCGTATTCCCTGCTTTCCCCGCCCACCGGCGCCTATGATTAGTTGCAGTGAGACACGCCCCCACGCTGAGTGACAGGTGTCTCACTGCACCCAATCACAGCAGCCGGTGGGCGTGTCACTATGGAGTATAGAAATAAATAAATAATTTAAAAAAACGGCGTGCGGTCCCCCCAATTTTAATACCAGCCAGATAAAGCCATACTGCTGAAGGCTGGTATTCTCAGGATGGGGAGCTCCACGTTATGGGGAGCCCCCCAGCCTAACAATATCAGTCAGCAGCCACCCAGAATGGCCGCATACATTAGATGCGACTGTTCTGGGACTGTACCCGGCTCTTCCCGATTTGCCCTGGTGCGTTGGCAAATCGGGCTAATAAGGAGTTATTGGTAGCCCATAGCTGCCACTAAATCCTAGATTAATCATGTCAGGCGTCTCCCCGAGATACCTTCCATGATTGATCTGTAAATTACAGTAAATAAACACACACACCTGAAAAATCCTTTATTAGAAATAAAAACACAAACACATTCCCTGGTTCACCAATTTAATCAGCCCGACAAAGCCCTCCATGTCCCGCGTAATCCAGGATGGTCCAGCGTCGCTTCCAGCTCTGCTCCATGAAGGTGACCGGAGCAGCAGAATACACCGCCGCTCCTGTCACCTCCATGCAGCAAATGAAGAGAGCCGTGTGATCAGCTGAGCTGTCACTGAGGTTACCCGCTGTCACTGCATCCAGTGGTGGCCGCGGGTAACCTCAGTGACAGCACAGCTGATCGCGCTACTCACCTCAGTTGCTGCGTGGAGCTGACAGGAGCGGATGTGTCTTCTGCTGCTCCGGTCACCTTCATGCAGCAGAACTGGTAGCGACGCTGGACCATCCTGGATTATGCCGGACATGGAGGACTTTTTTGGGCTGATTAAATTGGTGAACCAGGAAATGTGTTTGTGTTTTTTATTTCTAATAAAGGATTTTTCAGGTGTGTGTGTTTATTTACCGTAACTTACAGATTAATCATGGAAGGTATCTCCGGGAGACGCTTGGCATGATTAATCTAGGATTTAGTGGCAGCTATGGGCTGCCATTAACTCCTTATTACCCCGATTTGCCAACGCACCAGGGCAAATCGGGAAGAGCCGGGTACAGTTCCAGAACTGTCGCATCTAAGGTATGCGGCAATTCTGGGCGTCTGCTGGCTGATATTGTTAGGCTGGGGGGCTCCCCATAACTTGGGGCTCCCCATCCTGAGAATACCAGCCTGCAGCCGTATGGCTTTATCTGGCTGGTATTAAAATAGGGGGGGACCGCACGCCGGTTATTTTAATTATTTATTTATTTATATTACTGCACAGTATAGAAACACCCACCGGCTGCTGTGATTGGGTGCAGTGACACAGCTGTCACTCAGCGTGTGGGCGTGTCTCACTGCAACCAATCATATTTGCCGGTGGGCGGGGAAAGCAGGGAATACGAGATTGATTAATGAGCAGCCGGCTTTTTCAAAAGAGGAAAAGCCGCCGGAGTTTAGAGAACAGCCGTGCAGCGCCTCGCCGGTGATCGGGGAACGGTGAGTATGCGAGAGGGGTACTCCATTCAGTCACTCTGGTGATTAGCGGTCACCGGTGAATCCTTCACGGGTGACCGCTAATCAGGTCGCGACACAGACAGAGCCGCGTATGAGGATGAAGTCGGGTGAAGTTCACCCGAGTTCATTCTCAGCGCTCGACTCTGTCTGCTGTCAGCCGGCATGTATCAACGACATTTAACATCACACACGGACATTTCACACGGACAACACACACACACGTCAATTAAGTTTCACACGCACACACGGCCATTCCACACGCACACGTGGTTACCATACGCCGGACACACAGCCACCACACGTGCGTTATTTACGGACCAAAAAACGGATTACGGACATGAAAAACGGCCCGTATTACACGTGCGTGGTTATCAAGGACGTGTGTTTTAGGCCTAAAGTGTAGTGGAATGTGATGGCGTTAAATCAATAAGATTGGGGACACTGCTTAGACCAGTACCGATTGGTAGAATGGAGAACTTACATCCTCATTAAACAGTGCTTGTGTAGTAATTTCTATTTATATAGCGCCAACATATTTTGCAGCACTTTACAATTCATTAAGTTCTTATGGCCTGCCAATCGCTGTTCTTAGCAGAGAACGAGCGTCTGAACGGCCAATCCATTTTGTATTAGAAATTAACGTTCTCTATCAGGGATAAAGTTCGCCATCTCCCAATCAGTGAGTCCCAGCACTAGGACACCCACCAGGGGTGTACATAAAATTCATGGGGCCCCCATAGCAAAAGTCTGAATGGGGCTTTGCCACAAAAAAGTGAAACAATCAACAGGTGTTTGTAAATCCAGGCATGCATGTATTAGAGGCCAAACATTGTCCAAGAAAGAGATTGCTCTGAAATAAATGTTCCATAATGCATACATACCATGTGCCATTATACATCAAGCAATACTACATTGTGCCATAATACATTGTTCCATAATAGGTCATGTCATATGCCCTTTTACATCGTGTCATGCGCCATTATACATCAATCCATAATACATTGGGCCATAAAATATTGTTCCATGTGCCATAATACACTGTGCCATAATACATTGTGCCATATGCCATAATAGAGGGTGCCATGTGCCTTAATACATCATGCTATAAAACATTGTACCATTACACATCAAGCCGTAATACATCTAGCCATAAAACCTTGTGCCATGTGCCATAATACAAGGCGCCATGTTCCATGGAACACAATGCTATATGTCATAATACACAGTGTCATTATACATTGTGCCATATTACATTTTGTCATGTGGCATAATACATCATGCCATAATTTATCATGCCATAAAACATTATGCCACAAAAAAATGTGCCGTGTGCCATTACACATCATGCCTAAATACATCTTGGCACAAAACATTGCGGCATGTGCCGTAATACATGGTGCAATGTTCCATATTACACGATGCCACCCATGTGCCATAATACATGGTGCTACTGTATGATACATCATTCCATGTGTCATAATACATTTTGCATGTGCCATAATACATGGTGCTATAAAACAATGTGCATGAAACAATAGAATACAATACAATAGAAAACATGAAACAATATATCATGCTATAAAATATTGTTTCATGTGCCATAATACATGGTGCAGCTTGCCATACCCCCAGCCAACATTTGAATCTAATCAAAAGCATGTCTGCAAGGATTTAGAAAGTGTTGAAAGCAAAAGGAGATTTAGGCCCCTTTCACACGTCAGTGATTCTGGTACGTTTGTGCTTTTTTTAAAACGTACCAGAATCACTGACATATGCAGACCCATTATAATGAATGGCTCTGCTCACACATCAGTGATTTTTCACTGCACGTGTCTCCGTGCAGCGTACCCGCGTATGCGTGATTGCTGCATGGAGACATGTCCATTTTTTTCTGGCATCACTGATGTCCCACGGACCACGCAGTGGTGTGGTCCGTGAAACACGTGCCAGAAAAAAACATGCTTTTAAGATAAAAATCATTTTTACTCACCCGGCTCCAGCGATGTCCTCTGCAGCCCGTTCTGCTTGCTGCTTCTGAGCCGACTCATTACTGTCGCGCATATTCATGATGCACGACACAGCCGACCCGGAAGCAGCTGCTGCAGGGGTCAGCGCCGGCCGGATGCTGCACCGCGGGAGCGATCAGCAACATGGAGAGCAGGAGCGGGCACAGGTGAGTTAATCTCTAAGTGCAATCACGGGCCACGGAGAACGGAGCCCGGATTGCACTTTGACAACCCACGTGTGCCGTGATTCACGGCACACGGAGGGAGATGTGCGTGTTTTACACGCCAGTGAAAAACGTCAGTGTTTTTCACTGACGTGTGAAACGGGCCTTACAAAATACTAACAAAATAATAAAAATTTAAATTTAGATTTTTAAGAGCAAAACAATAATAATGCAGTGACATGACAATAATTTGTATAATTATTCATATGTTAAATAGTTGCAAGTCAAATTATGTATGAGATAGCTAAGATCATTGTCTATAAAATGAAGGTAGCCTCACACTCAAAGATGTAGCAGATGGTGAGATATGGAGCTTGAAAGTAAAAAGTTCAAAACATTGTCACTAGTTTGCTTGTCCCTGTATATGTCAACATCCTGGCCCAATTCTGGTGTATGTTCTCAACCTGGCATATGTCCCCCATCATGGTCCCATCCTGGTATATGTCGACAAGATCCTGGTCCCATCCTGGTATATGTCCTCATTATGGCCCCATCCTGGTATATGTCTCCATCATGGCGTATGTCAACATCATAGCCCCATCCTGATATATGTCCCTCATCATGGCCCCATCCTGGTATATATCTCCCATAATGACTCCATCCTGGTATATGTCCCGCATCACGGCCCCATCCTGGTATATTTCCTTTATCATGGCCGCATCCTAGTACATGTCCACATTATGGCCCCATCCTAGCATATGTCCCCACCCTGGAACATATGATCCCCATCATGCCGTACACAGTTAAAGCAAAAGATTCTACTCACTTTTGCTCTTTGCTCTGCTTCCCCTGCGCGTGGTGGCAACTAACTTCAGAGTAGAAGTGGTGCAGCGCATGATGTTACTGTCATGCACACCCACTTACAATACCGTCAGCTAATGGCATACTTGCTGCTCCCCAATAATGAGATTATGGGTGTGGAAAGCAGTGAATATTAATTTTCTTTAATAGGAGCACATGTGATTGCCCAGCAGCTGCAGGAAGCTGGCAACTGGGTAATCACATTTGCTGCTATCAAAGAGAATAAATGTTCACTGCTCCCCATGTCCATAATCTCATCCACATCTCAGCGCTGACTTCCTTTCCGCAAGGTGGGTGGGATTATGGGCGTGGGTTGCAGTGAATATTAATGTCCTTAAATAGCAGGCATATTCTGCATTGCAGCACAACAAGTCTCTGTGTGGCAATGCATTTCAGGTGGATGCATGCTCCTGGACGCACATCCAGCTGAAGCATGCGCTGGGATTGGAAGGCCCCCCAACTCATGAGCCCCATAACAGTTGTGTAGCCTCCCATCATTGTAGGTACTTCTTGTGGTAGTGATGCGTTTTTTTTGCCAGGAGATGTAGATTGTGTGAAGGAATATGGTGTAAACATTTTAGAACAAAATCTGCATGTCTTGGCAAAAAAATGAGCTTTCTGCAAGGAGATGCAGGTCTGTGAACTCAGTGAGAGTTCATTGACGTCACCTGAAGTCAGGTTATAAGCGGTTACAAGTGGAGGACCGTCGGAACCTCCAGCTGTGACTGCAACTAACCTGAGTGATGTCACCGATGATTGCTGAGGTTCAGTCTCTTCCTGAAGCCCATAGTGGGCAGTCGTGTGGATTAAGTCAGACCTGGATCTTTTGGGGATTAATAAAGTGATGAAAGAGTGTGTTTTTTTGTATTTTTTTCAAATAAAGGATTTTTTTCTGTGTTTCTGTTTATTTATTTTAACTTACAGCTTAGTGATGGGGTTTCTTATAGACACCTTCCAATACTAATCTAGGGCTTAATGGAAGCTGTGAGCTGCGATTAACCCCTTATTACCCCGATTGCCACCGCACCAGGGCAATCGGGATGAGCCGAGTAAAGTGTCAGAACTGTCAGATCTAATGGATGTGGCAATCCTAATCAGCTACAGGCTGCTATTTTTAGGCTGAGGGGGCAATAAGCATGGGTCTCCCCAGTCTGAGAATACCAGCCCCCAGCTGTTTGGCTTTTTCTTGCTTGGGTTTCAAAATTGGGGGGGGCACACTTCCGTTTTTAAAATTATTTATTTAAATAATAATAAAAAAAAATGCATGCGGTCACTCTTAATTTGATACACAGCAAACATAAATGCACGGCTGGAGGCTGAAGCCTTTAGCTGTGGGCTTTATCTGTACTGTTATCGATAGATGAGGGGACCCAACGCCAATTTTATTTTATACCATGATATAGACAAGCAGATAGAGTCTGTGATTCCAACCAATCACAGACGCTGTCTGACTGCAGCCAATCAGAGATGCCAGTTGGCAGGGAGAACAGTGACTATGGATGAGGGATAATCAGCGGACCCAGAATTACAGCTGCGGGAGCAGTTGAAGCCGCGGGGATACTCGGTAAGTAAGTTGTACTTTTACACTTTTGCTTCCTTTTTATTACAGTGATTTCCCTGACCAATCACAGCTATGCCAATACTTGATATGGCTGTGATGGGGCCGAGAGTGGGTATTCTGCAAATGAACACATAGCGAATATTGCCGACTTTGAGCAAAGGGTTCAGTAAGCTGAGTCCGAATGAACTGACCAAGGCTCATACTGAATCTGAAATCTGGATCCGTGCTTTCCTTAACCAAGAATCAGCAAAAACATTAGTGCATGCCCTCATCATCTCCCGCCTCGACTACTGCAACCTCCTGCTCTCTGGCCTCACTTCCAACACTCTTGCACCCCTCCAATCTATCCTAAACTCTGCGGCCCGCTTAATCCACCTCTTCCCCCGCTATTCCCCAGCCTCACCACTCTGCCAATCCCTTCACTGGCTTCCCATCGCCCAACGACTCCAGTTCAAAACATTAACCATGACATACAAAGCCATCCACAACCTGTCTCCTCCTTACATCTGTGACCTAGTCTTCCGGTACCTACCTGCACGCAACCTCAGATCCTCACAAGATCTCCTTCTCTACTCCTCTTTATATGTCCTCTTCCCACAATCGCGTACAAGATTTCTCCCGTGCCTCCCCCATACTCTGGAACGCTCTACCTCAGCAAATCAGACACTCCCCTACCGTGGAAAGCTTCACGAGGAACCTCAAGACCCACCTCTTCCAACAAGCCTACAACCTACAATAGCCCTCAGTCCAGTACACAACTGCGCAACCACCTCTGTCCTCACCTATTGTACCATCACCCATTCCCTGTAGACTGTGAGCCCTCGCGGGCAGGGTCCTCTCTCCTCCTATACCAGTCTATTTTATACTGTTAATGATTGTTGTACGTATACCCTCTTTCACTTGTAAAGCGCCATGGAATAAATGGCGCTATAATAATAATAATAATAATAATAATAACATTTTTGAATGCAAACCAAACAGATTCGCTCATCTCTACACATGGACTTAGAGGGGACTGCTGTCTCGCTTAGTTCATAAGCTAAGACATCCCCTTTCTCTATTACAGCTTACAGCTCATGCAAAGACAGAGAAGAGGCTTGCTTTACTATTCGAAAGAGCCAGAGATCCGCCTTTAAGCACATAACTGGTCTTGTGATGGCAGAGGGAGCAGGAGTTGCTCCTTCTGTGTGGTAGAACAAATACTGAAGTGGAACTCTCGCAAGTAGGGCTGATAACTGGACAATATGAGAACATAATAAATGCATTTTAGTGAGTTTTATCAATTTCTGTTTCACACAACTTTTTATTTTTGCCCAGTCAACTTTTTTTCTTACTAAATTATGAGAATTCAGTGAAGCAAGACGGGCAGCACTCACCACTGGCAATTTCAGTAAAATGCATATTATTTTGGTCACATGACTGCAGACATCAGTAAAAAGAGCAACAGCTTCTTCACTTGAGTTACACTTCTTCCGCCTCCCACAACATCACTAGTACTTTTCCGTATTTTATACAGGATATCCCTCCTTGGTCATTTGAATGAAATATATTTCCTTTCTAAGTAGCATATTGTGTCTATTGACGGTACAGTAATGGGCACGCAAGCAATGCCAACATTTCAAAACATTTTTTTGGGGACAATTTGAGGTTGATAAGATCTTTAGTACCTCTAATCCATTTACCAGTCATATTAAATGATTCCTACGTTATATAGATGATATATTTATTGTTAGGGATGGCACTTCACAAATATTCCATGAATTCATTATATACTTAAATGATAACCAGGTGAACAAAAGATTCATAAGCCAAATTGGTGGTAGGTCTAATAGATTTTTAGATGTGGAAATTAAGATTATGGGAGGTGCCATTCACACTTAGGGTTATCGCAAATCCACCGCAACTAATTAATTGATGCAATTTGACAGCTATAATCTTCATCATCTTAAGGAATCCCTACTGTTGTGAATGTCAGTTATGCTTTGGCTGCTGTGAGGCTCCCTCTTGTGGCCAGGAATGGTTTGGACAGAGACCAGGTATGTTGCGCAATGGGCGTTTCCATTGCCAACTCTCTGCTTATTTAAACCCTGGTCTGATTGCAGGCTATGCCGGATGTCAGTTGTTCTTTGTTCACCAGCCTGCTTCATCCTGCTCCAGACCACATCTACCCCAGATAAGTGCTTGGCTCTTTCTTTTTGTTTGGTTCTTTTTGTTCTTATCTGAGTTTGTCATTTGCTGTGGTTGTTTTCAGTTTATTTGCATGCAGGGATCTTCCCTCTCAGTTGCTTAGCTGGAAAGCTCCCTGCAGCTATGTTTGGAGTATTGCTCCTATTAGTCCATGTGTTTGTTGCTTCTTGAATTTGTAATGGTTCCTGCTTGCTGTGCATTGGTATGACAAGAGCGCATGGTTTAGGACGGAGTTCAGATCCAGCGATCTGAGGGCTTTTTTGTACTATCAGGTTGTTGGATTTTTGCAGGGTTTTTCTCTGGCCACCATCAGTCCCTTTCCTGTCCTGTCCTATTTAGTCAGTAGGGCCTCACCTTTTGCTAATCCTATCATCTATCTGTGTATTGTGTTTTCCTATATCACCACAGTCTTTGAATGTGGGGGGCTTGCTATTCTTTATCTATTTTCTGAGGCAGAGAGTTATTCATCTTTCCTTCCTTTAGGATAGCTAGTTCTCCGGCTGGGTTCGCGGTGCACAGGATGTTAGTTCACCCCTCGGCTACTTCTAGTTGTGATGGTTAGTAAGGGGATGGCAGCCAGATTAGTTGCCATGCTCTTGTCACCTTTTACCAATGATTTATGGTTGTCTTCCATGGTTCCGGATCATAACACCCTACTCTATGGACGAATTCTTAAGGGTGCTTTACATGCTGCGACATCGTTACCGATATATCGTCGGGGTCACGTCGTTAGTGACACACATCCGGCGCTGGTAGCGACATCACAGCGTGTGACACTAAGGAGTGGCGATCAATGATAGCAAAATCGTTCAAAAACGGTGATCGTTGACACGTCACTCCTTTCCTTAATATCGCTGCTCCCACAGGTACGATGTTGTTCATCATTCCTGTGGCATCACACATCGCTATGTGTGACACCGTAGGAATGACGAACATCTCCTTACCTGCGTCCACCTGCAAAGAGGAAGGAAGGAGGTGGGCGGGATGTTACGTCCCGCTCATCTCCGCCCCTCCGCTTCTATTGGCTGGCCGCTTAGTGGCGCCACAGTGACGTTGCTATGACGCCGAATGCACCTCCCCCTTGAGGGAGGGATTGTTCGGCGGTCACAGCGACATCGCTGACAAGGTATGTGCGTTTGACGCTGCCGTAGCGATAATGTTCGCTATGGCAGCGAGCACCAAATGTGGCACGAACAACGGGGGCGGGTGCTATTGCGCTTGCCATTGCTAGCAATCGCTACAAATGTCGCAGCGTGTAAAGCACCCTTTAGATTGTGACGCATAAACATTGTGGATGAGAGTTTTATAGATCAATGTCACGAAATTACAAATCGGTTATCCCAACGTGACTATCCTTTGCACATTAATCACAAAGGTTCTCAAAAAGCATATAATCAAAAACAAAATGCAATACTTAAATACCGTAAAAAAAAAAGATAATAGGTTTGTTATGTCCTTTGAACATTGTCCTAAGAGCAATTCAGGGAGATCAATAACGAATAAATACTGGTACGTAATAGTAAAAGGACCCGTTGCTAATGGATATTGCCATAAAAAGACCAATAGTGATGTTTATCAGGAGTAGGAGCCTGCAGGATATATTGGTAAAAGGCAGATGCCCAAATACACAAAAAGAAGACTGGCTTATTAATCAAAAGATTTTACTAAAGGGAAATTTTACACTTTAAAGTGAACCTGTCAGGTGCAATATGCACCCAGATCCACAAGCAGTTTTGAGTGCATATTAGTAATCCCTGCCTAACAGTCCCTGTATATACTAACATAAACTAAATAAATAAATCTTTAGAAAAAGTATTTCTAAAGATCGTTTATTATATGCTAATGAGGCCAGCGAATAATTGCAAGGGCGCTACTTCCCTTGGCTAGTAGGCCCTCTTAGCATGTAAACATACCTCTGTGGGCATACCAATGCACAGCAACGCCACACACACCTCACTCTTGATGGCGGGTGGTGGAGGATAGATGCGCACTGTGCATGATCCGGAGTCCCCAGGACTTCTCGTCATGCGTACTATAACTCACTGAAGCCGGGAAGCTTACACCCGAAATCAGTTTAGCGCGCATCAGTACCGGGGACTCTGGATCATGCTCAGTGCACATCTATCGTGCACCGCCCGCCATCAAGAGTGAGGTATTTGCCGCGTAGTCCTCTAAGGGTTCGGTTCCACTTGCATTTTGCAAGGACGAGTGCAATCCGATAAAACATCGGATTACTCTCCATCTAGTGCAAAGCTAAGGGGCAGTGTCCATCTGCGATTGATTTAACATGCCATATCGGTCTGAGAAATGAACCACAGCATGCTGCATTTGGCAGCAAGTATCGGCTCACGCGCACCCATACAAGTCTATAGGTGTGTATGAAACATCGCACTGCACTCGCATGTCATCTGACTGCAGTGCGATTTACGCAGAGACAGAACACGGAAGAGATGAAGAAAGTGTTCCCTCCCTCTTCTCTGTAGATGTGATCCCAAGATCGGATCAGAGTCACATAACCCTCAGCTAACACTTGCAGCAGAGGATCATTGACATATCGCTTCCCATGGTCTCACATTGGAAACTATGCACAAGTGGAACCAATGTCTAATGGTAATCTCCTGCTAATTAATCAGTGATTTTATAAAATCTACATTGCGCAGCCCAGGAAGTGGAATAAGGGTCTCTTTTCCTTCATCATGCTGCTCTCTGATTAGGTGGCAACATCTTGTGACAGATACCATTTAATGACAGAAGTATAATGTATGGCAGATGCAAAAATATATTATAGTTTAGAAAATACCCTTTAGATTGTAAGTCCTTGCCATCAGCGTCCTCTGTCCTATCATCCCTGTATGTCACTTGGTATAAAATTATGGCTAAAATTATAATATTAATCATCACCATGATCATCATCATGGCTTCTTCGTAAAAGAAAAAAGTTTTTCACACACACACAATAATTCTAAAAAACAAATTCTTTGAGAATAAAAGTAGTTAGAAAGTAATGACTTTATTGTTAATTACATTTTGAATATGTACCACCCCTGAACCCATCAGGAGCTACAAGGTACTGCATCCTGTCAAAGATGCAGGGGCTACCCCCAGGAACCTGGAAGACCAGTGCCGGTAACAGCAAAACACACTATAATGCCAGTTTTTCCCATCCCCAAGGACTGGTGATGGACTAGAGTTGGACCCAATGGATGGCCACCCAGGAGTGGAGCCGATCCAGTCCACTAGACAGCAACCAGGTGGGAGGGGGCAGACAGTCAGTAGAGTGAGTAGAGTCAGTAAGTGGAAGTGAGAGGAGACGGACGTAATCACACTGACGGGAGTGTGTGACGGTGACCTGAGGGCCCAGGCGCGTGGTTGCCGGTGGAGTACGGTGGAGTGCTCCTGGAACCATAGCACCGACGGGGTACAGAATCCTAGGTCAGGAAAACGCTTCAGGCAGACCTGATAAAATCTGCACAGTGAGGGGGCCATCCAGGACCTCACTGACCGTAAAGTTCGGGGGCATCAGCAGTGACTGGAGAACCAGGGACCGGAACAGAACATCGACCCTACAGGGTTCAAACTGCTCGCTGTAAGGACTAAAGACTGAGGGACTACAAGGAGGGGACACCAAGACGCTCCAAGCCACGGGGACCCACCATCTAGAGAAGGGTGCAGGGGAAAGAAGCCACCAGGTCACTAAACCAGCACTGGGACTAAGGCAACCAGCGGTGAACACCATCCTTCCATACCAGTTATCAAGCTGCCGTGAGTAAAGAACCCAGTTACACTGCAATCCCTTGTGTGGCCTATCTTCTTTCCGCGCCTAACTCCATCACCTAACCCCCTGGGGCCCCGGCCCTACTTGTGGAGCGCCCAACATCCAGGCTGCCACCAACATTAGCCCCAGCGGTGAGAGACTGTGCAGCGTCGGTTCCATCACCATAACTGCAATCCACAAGTGGCGTCATGATACAAACTCTATAAACATTCCCCTGTACATAATCCCCCTTTTAAAAGCAACCCCAGGGTCACGGAACCGGGCAACGGCCACCCAGTGAACTGTTCCCCGTATATATACGGCCCGGGACCAAGTAGCCCATAGCCCTGGGCCGGTACAAATAATTTATTAGGAAAAAAAAAAAAAAAAAAATATTAAAAAAAAGTGACAAATAATTATGTTCACCAACCAACTGTTATACTGGAGAATTAGTCATTTCAGTGGGTATAATAGTAATGGGATGTATAGCAGGCACTCTGGTGTACAAGGGCATAACTCACTCTTCTTTTTTGGATAACACATTGACAAGTAGAATTCCCTGCCAAAGACTAGCATTTTTGAAGCTGAGACCCCCAACCGCTGCAGATCTAGAGGCTTTGAAGGCTGAGCTGAAGCTCTATGTGGGCTTGAGAAAACCATTTAGTCACTGTTTCATTAGGCTCTATTTGAACCATGCAACATGTGGTAATTTCTGGGGCATGCTGAAAAGGGGGGATTATGTAGGAGGGACACAAGGAAATTAGCTAACGGTTAATTTAACTCGTTTTCTGGTAGAATTTTCGATACATTCCTAATTGACTGAGGAGGCAGGTGAGGTTTTAGTCCCATGCCGGCTCATTCACGGTGGGAATAAATAGCTCTTTTTCATCTCACACTGCTCACAATATATCATCATGGAAAAGACATGCAATGAATATGTTGATTTTTTTTTATTAGTGGAATTACTCCCTGCTTTGCAGGTGTGAGATATCCCGCACAAAGGAGATCTGCATCGAAACACAATTAACAATGCAATGAGGATTTTATGAGCTGGATAAAGCACAAACCTAGACTTAAAGTGTCAAAACATGAAAAGGAACGGAGTCACCAATCTCATGATGATATTACAGTCCCGTCTAAATAATAATTAGCCGTGATTTCCTCTTATTATATCAACATTATTATTAAATTCCAATTTTAGAAGACTTGATTTATATTTTAAGTGATAGTTAATTTTTAGACCTTATGTATGTAAAGTGCTATGGAATTAATAGCACTATATAAGTGAATAAATATTATTATATTATTAATTTCGTATCCTCTACTTCAATTACTAAACTAAATCTAATTAATCTTTAAATCTATATTAAGTTTGGGTTCAATTATTGCCATTTGCCTGATTGTTTGGCACAAGGATCCCCCATATACCAAAATAAAACCCCTTAATTATTACAATATAGGGCTAGTCTATGCAAATACGTTGGTACCAGAAAATATAAAAGTAATCCAAGGTTTTGATTTGTAGCAAAAGTGCTATAGAAATTCAATGTATTCTGCATAACAAAGCATAATTAAGCTTCCTATTGAAATTGTCCAGCAGCTGGTTGTCCATTGGCGTAGTGGGAGGAAGCTAGAATATATTAATTGCGGCCAAAAGTTTCTCTTCTTTGACTGCGTAGAGTGAGAGGAGAGAGTAGGAAGGACAAATGTGTGGATGGAAGGAGGGATAAAAGAAGACCCTTTTTTGGATCACTGCCATCTTAACAATATTGTGTCTTTGCTTTAATTGAAAGACGCTCTTGTCATGGATGAGGGGTTTATTTGAGTCCATGTGATCTGATAGATAGATCGGGCAGGGGGTTGGGGGACCTCTGGGATGATATAGTGAGAGGTGATGGGACTGGGATGGGTGGACGCGTGTCCCATCAATTCGTCCTTTACATATTACAGCTTAGTGGCAGGCACTCGGGTCAACACACAGCAGGCCTCTGACTTCTCTTTAGAAGGCTTCTTCTACAAGGTTATACTAAAGACAGCCGGAGTGGGTCTCATCGCAGTGGTCATCACGTCTGCAGCTGGACGATGACCATATACATTGTCCATGCAACTTGAAATGAAAAGTTTGTATGCAACTTGGCTTTTGTGCATGATTTTTAGTTGCCTTCACAGCAGCCAGCTGTGATATATTCTGAATTAAAAGCCATTTTAGCAGAATATGTAACACTTTTGCTATACTGTAGGTCTAGGGACTAAGGAACCAGCGTAAAGGGCTTTTGATAACAATAACATTACTCTGTATAGAAAGCACCATTCATACGGTTTCATTTACCGCTAGTGAGGCCGCAGTGTTGCTGGTGAGAAGAATTCGCTGGCATTGATTTTTCCTGTGGTCCCTGCAGTGAGGTGATAGACGTTGTAATTTAGCCAATTAAAGGAAACCTATGAAGAATAGGAGAAGTTTCCTCCTCTGCTGCACATACAAAGGGGCTTATGTGCCAAAGGGATTTGTGAAATTGTACAGATCCGCAAAACTGAAAAACTTGTAACTTCTCGTGTGAAAAATGCACCTTGTTGATAAGACACTGTGAGCTGTAGAAGGCCACAACTTTCATATGTCCTTCACCTTTAGGGTGCGTGACCACAATCAGTTTTTATCACTTTTTGACACTATGTATTTTGCAGCATTTTATAGATCAAGCAAAGTGGATGGGATTAATAGAAATGTCTACTTTGGTTCTTTTTTACGTTGTGTAAACTGAACTGTGGTGCTTTTTCCATCTGCAACATGTTAATTTCTCTTGCGGATACGCTGCCTTTTCTGTGCGGAATTTCCCCATAGACTTGCAAGAGATACAGATAATACGCAGATAAAAACTGCACGTGTTTTTAGTGCATTTCTGCTGTGGAAACTTATAAAAAAAATGCATGGAATCTGCAAAATGTCAATACTAGGAAGTTTCAAAATCAAAGCAGCTTTATTTAAGGCATGACATACTAAAGAGGGACAAAAATGCAGCATCAAAAACACAATAAAAAGGCATGTTGAAAAAAACCACACAAAAACGCAATGGAAAATACACATGTAAGGTGCTGAAATTCTGCAGAGCCAAAAACTCAACAAACACTGATCGTGGGAACATAGCTTTAGAAGTTTCACTAACCCCTTGTAGTAGTATTGTCCAGTTACTTGTGTCTTACCCAGTGAGGTCTGCTTTGTATGATTACTGTGCTGCTGAGCAGAGATGAGTGGACCCAAGGAAGTTTGATTCGGTGTGTTCGGCGAGTCTCGCATCGGCATCACCCGCACACTATCGGACAAGAGCGAGTCGGCTGCATGTATTTCTATGCAGCTGACCCGCTCCTGTCTGAGAGTGTGTGGCCGTGTTGGGTGATGCCAATGCGAGACTCACCGAGTCATACGCAAGTGTGACTCCTGCCTTAGATAAAGCTCAGTTAGAGACCCAGACTTCACTTGAACCATAATGAAAGTCACTAATTGGGCAGTTCGGGTCTCCGGCCACATGCAGCTAGCCATAAACAGATCACTTCTGGGCCAGGTGGGTGGAGTTTGTTATTTTGTATGTTTTTTTGGGTGCACCCTACATCTTGCTGTCGTTACTGCCAGTGAGAGCTGTTCAAACACTGCACACGGCTCACACTGGGCTGAGCAAAGAGTGTACCCGAGCACAGCCTGAACACCGAATCCGGCCTCTGGTTTCTTTTTAAAGTCTGTGTTCAGTGCAAACACCAAACCCCAGGTTCGCTCCTCTTTACTGCTGATCTTTTTTTTTTTAAGTACGGAGTATTAACAAGTTTGCGGTGCATATCGGATATGTCTTGCAAACATCTAGGCGTATTTTGTATTGCTATTGTCTGCCTTATATATTATGCCTGGACCACAATAAATATTACATCATATAAGGTGGTAACCTTGCACAGATTCCATTGTGTACAGATTCTGTTATTATTTATTTGTATAATGTAGTTATCTGTGAGCTGATTATTATGGTGGAAGATGAAACAAAGGAAAAAAGGAAAACTGTGGAACAGGATAGGTGCAAGCCCAGGGGCTATGACACAAAGCCCTTTATAATAACAAAGAAAAATTAGGCAGTATTCCTCGTATGCAAGAAGGTGGGGATACTTTATTGACCCATATTTTGTGCAACATTTCAGCTCCCCAAAATACTATAAGCCTTTCTTAAGCGTGTCAGGTGCATTATGTGGGAGGTTTTATAGCATAAAGATATCATCTATTCACTGACATCAATAAAGGGGTTGTCCAGGCCTGGGGGGCAAGTCTGCAGTCACTCTATATGAGTGCACGCTGTCAGGATTCTCCGATGCTAGCACTAGGAGCCGGCAGGCACATGACTGCTAGTATGTGATTTGCATAGTTGCAGTCACGTGCCACTAGACGTAAGCGGTTTTACTCAATACAAGTGACTTGAGCATAGGCTGCGCACATCTAGTCAGAATGTAGCCGGGAGTATGCATATCACATAATTGTGGTGACATGTGTCGCGGGTGGAGGAGGGGACGCTGCGCTCTCCCACTGCTCGGGTCCGGCCGCTGCTGCTGCGGCTGCTGCTGCTCGGTGGTGGCTCGAGCGGTGGGCCGGATCCCGGGGACTCGAGCGGCGTTCCTCGCCCGTGAGTGAAAAGGGTGGGGATTGATTGTGGGGATTTGAGATTGTCCGTGACACCACCCACGGTTGTGGTGAGGTTGTGACACCACCGCTGCTCTGGACAGGGATCCCGGGAGCGATGACAGGGAGCAGCCTGGGTGTTAGTTCTCCCCTCCGTGGGTAGGGGGTTGGTTGTCCCGGGGCCCGGTGATGGGGTAGGGATGGATTGCAGGCGGGTTACGGGGCCTGGCGAGGTGCAGGGTCACGGGGGCAGCGCTGTGCCGCACGGCACGGTGGTACTCACTCAGCCAATGATGTACACAGAGTCTCCGGTAAAACAAACGGCTGGATGGACGGGTCCCACAGACGGCTGCGGTGTTTCTCCTCCCGGCAGGTTGATGGTGGCTGCCTTTCTCTGCACCTGTGTAGTGTGTATGGTTCCAATGGGTTCCCACCGGTAACCCGCTCCCCAGCTTGAAGGTTGCTGAAGGAGCCCTTTTTGCCCGCAGGCTCTGGCCCTGGGAACTTTAGCCTTGGCGGTGACTGTGTTTCCCTCTCTTGGTTGGACGGTTGCCTTCTGTCGGGACTTGGCTGCTGGGAAACCCAGGAGGTTCCCTTTGCTAACGGATTTGACAAATTCACGGCGACTCCTAGCCTTGTCGGGGTCCGTAAGCCCCTGCCAGATGGTGCTGGCTTCTCTTTGCGTACCGGTCTGGTACCGCCGGACCACCACCCATCCACGGTCCTTATGGCTAGCTCCAATAGGCCTCTCCTGCAGACGGTCACCACCGTCTGCCAACGTTGCTGATCCGTCCGGGCCACACACCCGGACCAACTTCAGTCTGCTCCTCTACCACTGTCCTTCCTCTCACTTTCCCTTCCAAACTGAACTCTTTACTTTTCCCGCCTCCATGACTGTGAACTCCTTGGTGGGTGGGGCCAACCGCCTGGCCCACCCCCTGGTGTGAACATCAGCCCCTGGAGGAAGGCAACAAGGGTTTTTGTCTGACTTCGGTGTGCCTGACCGGGAGTGTGGGGTGTGTTGGTGTTGTGCTTGTGACGTCCTGGCTTGTCCAGGGCGCCACATTCCCCCTTAGTAAAATGCAGACCGTCCGCGGGCTGCCCGTCCATCACCGGTTTTATTTTCACAACTGAAAAGAGATAAACGGTAAACAGATTACAAGCATATTAACTTCTTCCCACATCGGGAGGCATATTTACTTAAACGTTGCTAAACGGTAACGGCTTCCGCGCTCTCCCACCCAAGTAACCTGGCCCTGATGCTGCCCCTAAGCAAACAGGCAGCACCCCTTGACCCCAGTCCAGCACACATTACCCGAGCGGGTTCTGTCCTTTTCAGGGGACCCACGTCCATGGGGAACCCCTGAAACCCCCGGAGGATCGCCACCGGTTGCGGTAGTGGCGGGCCTGGGCCATTACTTCCCTCCAGGCCCATCCTCCAAATCAGCCTCTCCGGAGGCGGTTACGGTAAAGCCAGAAAACACATTTTTATTTACAAACCAGAAGTTCGTGGTTGCCCTGCCAGTTCTCGGGCTTGTCCGTAGTAGTTTCTATGCATAAACTTGCAAACAGTCCCCACGGGGACAACAGTGCTTCGTAGCCAACGGGCTACCACAAACAAAACTGTAGGGTCCCAACGGAGACTTGCCGTAGGGTCCCAACGGGGACTGTCAGCTGGGTCCCAGGGTTCATCCACAACATCCTGGCTCCGGTACAGCTTCCTCCTGCAGCTTTCCCACAGTCCACCATCGAACAGCACGAGCCCCCAGCTCCACCCTCACACAGGGGTGACACTGTCCCACAGGACTCCATTTTCAGCTGCCGATGATGCGGGTACGACTGCTCCTCCAACCGGACTCCTTAGCCTTGAGGGCCATCTGGAACGTCAGCAGAGTCCCAATGGGGACCGACAGCAAGGTAACCGGGAACCACTACCATGCTCTAACTTTTCTTTCTTAATCAGCAATCCTGCAGCGCAGCTTCCTTTGCTGCCGCTCCCGGTGCGGAGCACTTTCTGCTTGCTCCAGTTCAGGCGGTGTGGGGGACGGGCCCAGCCGGAGTCCCCCTGTGCCGGCTACGACCGGTACCTTCGGTAATGAGGGACCCCGCTGTGACATGGCCTGCTCTGCTTCCTGGCAGCTGCATCCCCGCTGTGCCTCTGGTGCATCTTTGCTGACGGGCTCAGCCTTCGGCTGCTTCCATGGAAGCGGATCAGGGCGGTCACGAGCTTCTGCTGCAGGTCGGTCCGCCGGGGCAGATTGGCAGGGTACCACTACCGGTGGTGGTGGTAGCGGGCCTAGTGGCGGGGCAGCAGCAGCCAACACGGGTAGCGTGGGAGGTAGAAGGGCGAGCGGGTATGGACCGGGTCCCTCAGCCGCGATGACCGACCCACTAGGGGTACAGGGGCGTGGGTCACTTACCCTCCCTTCCAAGACTCCCTCTACCTCGCGTCTCCGTATGGCCGCCACCACATCCGCCATGTCGGCCTCCCACTCCTCCAGGAGGAGCTGCATGCGGACCTGCAGACGGCTGCTTAGCTGGACGGTCCGGACTTCCACCCACGCTGCGGTGCCAGGCGCGGGGACCACGGTGTTGTCGGTCGGACTCAGCATCCTTAGCAGCGGCCTCTTCCAGGAACCAGTAAATGGCCGCAGGGTCCTGGCGTCCCTGCTTCCATAGCCGCGGGCTACATGCGGCCAGGCGCCATCAGTCCCCCTTAGTCTCTTTCCAGCTCCTCCTCTCCAGAGGCGGGGTTTTGGCCTTCACGCCTCCACTGCTCGAGGAGACGCTCGAGCGGGAATTTTTCGCGCCCAAGATGGCGGCTTCTCCAAATTTTCAGCTGGACACCTCCGGCGGTCACAAGGCGCACCTCTACCAGACGGCAGAGCGGTAAGATCCTGTTCATGACGCCAAGTTGTCGCGGCGGAGGAGGGGACGCTGCGCTCTCCCACTGCTCGGGTCCGGCCGCTGCTGCTGCGGCTACTGCTGCTCGGTGGTGGCTCGAGCGGTGGGCCAGATCCCGGGGACTCGAGCAGCGTTCCTCGCCCTTGAGTAAAAGGGTGGGGATTGATTGTGGGGATTTGAGATTGTCCGTGACGCCACCCACGGTTGTGGTGAGGTTGTGACACCACCGCTGCTCTGGACGGGGATCCCGGGAGCGATGACAGGGAGCAACCTGGGTGTTAGTTCTCCCCTCCGTGGGTAGGGGGTTGGTTGTCCCGGGGCCCGGTGATGGGGTAGGGATGGATTGCAGGCGGGTTACGGGGCCTGGCGAGGTGCAGGGTCGCGGGGGCAGCGCTGTGCCGCACGCAACGGTGGTACTCACTCAGCCAATGATGTACACAGAGTCTCCGGTATAACAAACAGCTTGATGGACGGGTCCCACAGACGGCTGCGGTTTTTCTCCTCCCGGCAGGTTGATGGTGACTGCCTTTCCCTGCACCTGTGTAGTGTGTACGGCTCCAATGGGTTCCCACCGGTAACCCGCTCCCCGGCTTGGATGGGTGCTAAAGGAGCCCCTTTTGCCCGCAGGCTCTGGCCCTGGGAACTTTAGCCTTCTGTCGGGACTTGGCTGCTGGGAAACCCAGGAGGTTCCCTTCGCTAACGGATTTGACAAATTCACAGCGACTCCTAGCCTTGTCGGGGTCTGTAAGCCCCTGCCGGATGGTGCTGGCTTCTCTTTGCGTACCGGTCCGGTACCGCCGGACCACCACCCGTCCACGGTCCTTACGGCTAGCTCCAATAGGCCTCTCCTGCAGACGGTCACCACTGTCTGCCAACCTTGCTGATCCGTCCGGGCCACACACCCGGACCAACTTCAGTCTGCTCCTCTACCACTTTCCTTCCTCTCACTTTCACTTCCAAACTGAACTCCTTACTTTTCCCGCCTCCAGGACTGTGAACTCCTCGGTGGGCGGGGCCAACCGCCTGGCCCACCCCCTGGTGTGAACATCAGCCCCTGGAGGAAAGCAACAAGGGTTTTTGTCTGACTTCGGTGTGCCTGACCAGGAGTGTGGGGTGTGTTGGTGTTGTGCTTGTAATGTCCTGGCTTGTCCAGGGTGCCACACATGACTGCCTGCTCATTGTGTCGGCATCGGAGAATCTTGACAGAGCACACACTACGCGCTGTGAGGATTCATAACTCTGCAGCCACATAGAGTAATTGCAGACTTGAGCCCCAAGCATGGAAACCCCTTTAAACATACAATTTTTTATTGCAATATCAAATTAATGTATTACAGTAATTAATACATCAAATCGTGTGGTCCAACCAAAGGTGCATAACAACATCTTAAAGACAGTAAATGATTATGTAATCTTGGATTCTTTGGCTGTGCTTGCTTTAAAGGGAATCTGTCAGCAGGTTTATGTTATTTTATCTGAACGCAATATAACGTAGGACAAAAGACCCTGATTACAACGACGTCCCACTTAGTTTACTGAGCGAAGCAGATATGACACAATCAGAGTTTTTAGATGGGCAGCACGGTGGTTCAATGGTTAGCACTGCAGTCCTGGGTTCATATCTCACCAAGGACAACATCTGCAAGGAGTTTGTATGTTTTCCCCATGTTTGTGTGGGTGTCTTTCAAGTTTTCTTTTTTGCCCCCACACTCTAAAAACATACTGACAGGGAACTTAGATTGTGATCCCCAATGGGGACAGTGATGCCAATGTATGTAAAGCGCTGTGGAATTAATAGCACTATATAAATAAAAAAATATTTTTTATTATTTAGCAATGTAGCAGAGATGTCTATAGACAGTGAGTTGCTTATCTTAGAAGGGGGCATGTCGGACTAGGGTTCATGTGCTGCTGTACAGAACCTGACAGAAGTTCTGTCGCTTATCCATGTTATGTAAATAAAAGCTTATAACCTGACTTTAAATTCATCCATTGGTTTATAAATTACTCTTTTGAAAGCTGAAACCCTCCCAAATTTGGTTTAGGTTATGAAAATAAAGTTGCTGCAAAGCCGAAATATTGATCATTTAATGAACACAGAAAGCTCAGAATTTGGCAAGACAAAAGTTTTGTCGCCCACAGAAAGTAATGTGAAATTCAAACAAATAATTAACTTCTAATACAAATATATATTGCATAACATTGGTGAATGAAGTTGTGGTGCTATTAGAGCCATATTTAATATTTTGTGTGACTTCCATGAGCTTGAAGGACTGCATCCATGCGGTTCAGCAATGATTCATACAATTTATTGATGAAGTCATCAGGAATAGCAAAGAACGAAGTCTTACATGCCTCCCAGAGTTCATCTAGATTCTTTGGTTTTGTCTTCCAAGCTTCCTCTTTTATCTAACCCAAACATGCTCAATGATGTTAATGTCTGGTGACTGGGCTGGCCAGTCCTTGAGCACCTTGATCTTCTTTACCAGGAGGAACTTTGTTATAGAGATGGATGTATGAGATGGAGCACCATCCTGCTGCAGAATTTGACCCCTTTTATGATTGGGAATGTAAGTGTGACGCCCTGGACTATCAGGTCGTCGCAGGGTATTGTGCAATCTGCCCTTCTGCACAGTATCCACCCTCCTTGGTTACGGGTCCTGGTCCTTTGGTGTTGCTAACAGCTTAGCCAATCAAAATCCTAGGAACACTTCCCACTTTAACCTACCAGACACATGATTGGGGGCCTGAAGGGAATAGAGCCGAATAGGTTGGTGAGGGAAAAGTGAGGAAAGTGACAGTTGAGCTAGTGGAGTTGAGCGAGTGAGATTGAGCAGTGGAGAGTGGAAGGAGAGGCTGCCACATCATCGTCACCGGGCTCCCCAATGGCAGCGGTGGTCCCTCACATTACCACGCACCGTGGATGGCGTCACAAACTTTCCAAAAAAACCCCTGTACATACTTCCCTCTTTTTTAACTCGAGTTTCCCCGGATCCGGAGACCCCTCGAGCCACCGCGGCTCCGGATCCGAGCTGCTCGGCTGCTGCTAGGTGGGCAGTACATAAGAGGTAGCTAATACTTCTTGATATTTTAGGCTATTGATATTGCCTTCCACCTTGCAAATGTTTCGCACACCCCATATTGAATGTAACACCGGAGCATGATCTTTCCACCACCAAACTTAACTTTTTTCTGGATCCACACGGACTCCAGTAGGTCTCCTGCAGTATTTGCGGTGGCTGTGGTGTAATTCAACTCAAGATTCATCAGCGAAATCCACCTTCTGCCACTTTTCCAGCATCCATCTGTTTAGCAGGCTGTGGGACTTGGCAAATGCCACATGGTTTTTTAATTGCCTTTTGTTTAGTGCTGGCTAGTGTTGAGCCACCCCCCTAGTATTTGGGTTTGGTTCGGTTAGTCAAATGGCGGGTTAGTTCGGCGAACGTTCGACGAACGTTCGACGAATACTTTCGAACCCCATTGAAAACAATGGCAGGCAAACACAAACACATACAAACACATTATACATATACACATACAGTTAATAAACATTGCCATTATACTTACAGGTCCCTGCGATGCGTCCTGCACTCTGTCTCCTGCCGCTTTTCCTTCCGATCATCGCTGTGCCCTCCCGGTAACCAGCACTGATGATAGGACCTTCCGTGATGTCGTCATAGCATGTGACCAGTCACGTGTCTATTATCTCATTGGCTACAGACTGGTCACATGGCTATGACGTCATGCTAGGTCCTGTCAGTGCATCTCTCCGGTACGTGGTGCTCGTTTGAGCATCTCCGTGTACCGGCGAGATACTCGGGCACATGCTTGGCTCCTCATTCCTGCATGTTGGCGCTCTTTACAGAGTCAGCCCACATGCAGGGACTGGATGCCACAGCCGGTGAATAGCTGCACTGGCAATCAGGTGATCGAAGATCAACGTTGCTATAGTAACCCGCCTGTCAGATTACTATAACAACGGTGGCAGCGGTGACGTCACCGCTTACAACCCGCAGCCTCTGCTCACTCACTGAGTGATTAGACTGCACGGGAGCAGCAGCGTCTTCCTCCCATACAGTGCTGTCTGATGTAGCAGAGCTGCATGGGTTGATGGAGAAAGAAGACAGAAGACCAGGATCGTGGAGGGACGAGAGGGAGTAATAAACATGGAGTCTCTAAGTGTGTCTGTGTATTTATTTCTATTAAAGTATTTTTTCTCTGTGTGGGGTCTATTTTCTTTAACCATTTATTGGAGATTCTTAATGGCCGAGTCAAACTTGCCTGACATTAAGAATCTCTGGCTTAATACTAGCTAGTAAAACAAAGCTAGTATTAACCCATTATTAAGCAGCAAGCCACCCGTCATCAGGGCAGCTAGAAGAGTTGGATACAGCGCTAGAAGATGGCGCTTCTATGAAAGCGCCATTTTCTGGGGCGGCTGCGGACTGCAATTCGCAGCAGAGGGGCCCAGAAAGCTCAGGCCAACCTGTGCTGCAGATTCCAATCCCCAGCTGCCTAGTTGTACCTGGCTGGACACAAAAATGGGGTGAAGCCCAGGTTGTTATTTTTTTTAATTATTTCATGAAATTCATGAAATAATTAAAAAAGGTCATCCCTATTTATAGTTCCCAACCGGGTTCAAATAGACATCTGGGGGTTGGGGGCAGCCGTACCTGCCTGCTGTACCTGGCTATCATACAAAAATATGGCAAAGCCCACGTCATTTTTTTGGTGGGCAAAAAACTCCTGCATTCAGTCCTGGATGGAGTATGGATCCAATATCATCTGACCGGTTTGCTGGAAGGCTAAGCGATCAGATTATGTGTCAGGTTCAAGGGCCTAAATCATATGACACAGCAGCTGATTGTATAAACGGCTTTTATACAATCAGCTGATGCATCAGTGCAAAAAAGCCCCCAAAAAACTGCACACTTCTGTGCAGACTCCTGTCCGACTATGAAAAGCATAGGAAGATTTGATCTCTGTATTGCAGTAGAGAATCCAGAAGGGGATTATTTAGCTACAAAGAGGAGAGAGAGAGAGAGAAAAAGAGAGAGAGAGAGAAAGAGAGAGAAAGAGAGAAAAAGAGAGAAAGAGAGAGAGAAAGAAAGAGAAAGAGAGAGAAAGAGAAAAAAAGAGAGAGAAAGAGTGAGAGAGAAAAAAGAGAGAAAAAGAGAGAGAGAGAAAAAGAAAGAAAAAGAGAGAGAAAAAGAGAGAGAGAAAGAGAGAGAAAAAGAGAGAAAAAAGAGAGAAAAAGAGAGAAAGAGAGAAAAAGAGAGAAAAAGAGAAAGAGAAAAAGAGAGAGAAAATGAGAAAAAAGAGAGAGAAAGAGAGAAAGAGAGAGAAAGAGAGAGAAAGAGAGAAAAAGAAAAAGAGAGAGAAAGAGACAGAGAAAAAGAGACAGAGAAAAAGAAAGAGAAAAAAAGAGAGAGAGGAGAGAGAGGAGTGAGGAGAGAGAGAGAGGAGAGAGAGAGAGAGAGAGGAGAGAGAGAGAGACACGCAGGCAATACCTGGGTGAAGTCTCCCGTGACAGTGTGGCTCACTTCAGTTGCTGCGTGGAGCTGACACAGAGCACTCGTGTTCTATGGCGCTCCCTGCCAGCTTCATGTAGCAGAGCTGAAAGCGTCGTGTGGATTACTTCGGACCTGGATTGTTGTTTGGGGATTAATAAAGAGGTAAATGAGGGTGTTTTTTTGTCTTTTATTCCAAATAAAGGATTTTTCGTTGTGTGTGTTTATTTACTTTCACTTACACATTAATCATGGAAGGTATCTCGGGGAGACGCCTATCATGATTAATCTAACCTTATTACCCCGATTGCCACCGCACCAGGGCACTTTGGGATGAGCCGGGTAGAGCCACGGGACTGTCGCATCTAATGGATGCGGCAATTCCGGGCAGCTGCTGGCTGATATTGTTAGGGTGGTGGGCTCCCCATAACGTGGCACTCCCCATCCTGACAATACCAGCCTCCAGCTGTGTGGCTTTATCTTGGCTGGTATCAAAATTGGGAGGAATCGCAGGTTTTTTTTTTTTTAATTATTTATTTATTTATTTTACTGCACGATATAGACCCGCCCGCCGGTGGCTGTGATTGGTTGTAGTGAGACAGCTGCCACTCAGCGTGGGGGCGTGTCTGACTGCAACCAATCATGGGCGCCGGAGGGCGGGGAAAGCAGGGAATACCATTGAATAATGAGCGGCAGCCATTTTCAAAAGAGGAAAAGCCACCGTGCGCATGTGCGTATAATAATAATGATTCGCACATGTGACCTCAGACGATAAGTCCACTATTTTTGACTACCTCATTCTTTATCAAATGGCCACTCAGCACTTTACTGCATGATCTGTATTAGCACTTTATTCTGCAACATATGCACTTTGTGTACAGAGGTTATCTGGGTGTCTGAGATGGGTTTTTTTTGCACAGTTTATTGCATTTAATATCTGACCCTGCCAGACATTTGCACTATGCACTTTATTGAACAGAAATAATCATTTTATTGTGGTTTGACTGCATGATGTACATCGGTGCGTGACCTGGGAATTTATGCATTCTAATACACAGTAGCTTCCTACTTTCTTGAGTGGGGATGTTTGCACAATTTGTATCGCATTATGCACTTTATTCTGTCAGCCATGTGCATGTTGCACTTTATCTAGCTAGTGCTAATTGATTGTTCATCAACTACAGTGGTTGTGCGGTTACTGGCCTCTGTACATCTCATAGTGGAGGTCCAAGAGGACCATTAGAGGTTGGTCTTTTTTCAGATCTTCTATCAAAGAATCTGGTTTGTTCATTGATTGCAGCATAAGGCCCTTCTGTTTAAGTATCGTTTAGGGCAGTTGCATACGTACCCATAGTTATATCTGGACGGATAGTGGGTCACCTGTGTTTGTATTGTCCTAACTACTAATTTAAGCCTACCCTACCTATATGTTTCTGTTTTCATGACTTTTGTAAAGAACATATTAGGGTCTGATTAAGGACAGCCACCGTTGAGTGGGGGCGCCATTTGCGCACTAATTTAGGGTGCCGACCTCCGCGGTAGGTAGTAGACAGGAGGGAGGAGCATCTAGGGTGAGAACTATACCCTCCTCCTTTTTTCTATTTATTCTATTATATTTGCACTGGGTATTTGGATTTTTAATGCATATTTATTAAAGCATGAATTTTTAAAGGGTTATATTATTTTGTTTTCATGCTGTCAGAGGTCAAGTTGCAGTTCAACTGAAATTCTGGGGTGTTGGGTTTCTTTTTATACACACCCATTAATTAACCGATCATTTAGTGAGCACAGGTGAGGATGTAAACTAGGATTGGGTGCATTATATGAGAAGGCGACAAAACTTTTGTCTTGCCAAAATCTGACCTTTCTGTGTTCATTAAATGATCAATATTTCAGCTTTGCAGCAACTTTATTTTCATAACCTAAACCACATTTGGGAGGGTTTCCGCTTTCAAAAGAGTAATTTATGAAACCAATGGTTGAAGTCAGGTTATAAGATTTTATTTACATAACATGGATAAGCGACAGAACTTCTGTCAGGGACTGTAGATCCGAGCAATGATAAAACAATGATTACAAGTAATAAGTACAGTACCTAAAGTACAGATAGTAACATCTACAGCAGGTCAGAGGGCGGTAAAAGGACAGAATCGGACATGTGCACGATGAGTATTTGCTCTTATTGCAAAGCATTGCTCTTAAACCAAGTTACAAATTTTTCAAAAGCTTTGCTTGTCTTGCAAAACTCTATCAAACCAAGTTACTCTTAATCCAAGGTTCCACTGTATATGTATAAAATGGCTACTCATATGCATCAGCTTATGTGTCCAAATACACTTTCTGATCAACGGCCATAGTCTTACTGAAAAACCGAGTGGTTTCAGTGTTGTATCTCAACCAATCACACATTGATGCCTTATTCCTAGGATTGCCATCTACAGTATATTTTAGCCTGGAAAACCCATTTAACTCTGTCTTTACACATTGTCCTCGTTGTAGCATGGAATTAAATTAGAATTTTAATTTACTTCTTAATTGCTCATTACTTTACAGCATGCATTACCTAACATTAAAATATAGGGAGAGTCTACTTAGTAATTTGGTAGAAAAGCCGTTCACAAAGGACTCCAGCAACAATAACGTGGTTCAGTGTGTTCTTCCTGTATTTATATAATTGAATATTTACAGATGTTTTCTGCTTTCACATAGGTCTTCCAGGCTCAGAAATATGATTCAGTCTGTCTTACAATAGTGGCATTGGAAGGTTATCAGTAACAACTAAAAACCTGAGTGACAGCCCTGTATGTACTAAAGGTGAAAGGTTACTTAAAAAAGATCCTGGGTGAAGACATCAGAAGAAGCAGTATATGTCTATAGGGCATCTGTTGTTCATCACAGACAGAGCTAAACATGCAAAAACAGATGCCACTTTCCACTTTATACTTCTCTCTCTGGTCAGTGTCCACATCAATCTTGTCAGATACTTCCATTGTAACATGGTGAAAACAAGTCGTCATTTTACACTTTTGCTCTCTGCTTAACTCTATGTCTGTCTTTTAGTTTGACATTTTTTTACTTTTACATATTCATCTGACCTAGTCAATAATCTCAGCCAATACCAAAAACCTAAATGTAGCCAAAAAACATCTTCTACCTGCACCAAGCTCTATATGTACAATGTCTATAGTGAGCTGCTTACAAAGCAAGGGTAGTGTCGGACTAGATGACCTGTAGTTGACCTACTTCTGAAGCTAAAACAAAGATTGCAGGCAAACAACAACACATATCATTGAAATCTCTGTGTTAACCCCTATGACATGCTATCTTCAGATTACATAGAAAAAACCTGCTGACAGATTCCCTTTAAGGTGGGCCTCTCTCTCTTTCTCTCTCTCTCCCTCCCTCTATCTCTATGTTCTCCCCGTGTTTGTGTGAGTTTCCTTTAGAAAATCTCGTTTCTTCAAATACTCCAAAGACATACTGATAGGGAAATTAAATTAAGTGCCCCAATGGGAACAGTAAAGTTGATTTCTGTAAAGCTCTGTAGAATGAATAGTGCTACATAAGCAAGTAGAATAAGAAATTGCTTATATTCCTGAACCCAATCTACACCTCCTGGCAATAAAAACCGAATCACCACCGCATCATACCACTTGAGGTAGCGATGCATTTTTTTTGCCAGGAGGTGTAGATTGGATGCAGGAATATGGTGTACACATTTTAACACCAAATCTGCATCTCAAACGCAGTTTTTTCCTAGGAGATGCAGGTCTGTGAACTCAATGACAGTTAATTGAGGTCACCTGAGGTCAGGTTACCTGCGATCACAGGTGGAGGGCCGTGAGAAACTACAACTGTGACCGCAAATAACCAGCAGCATATCACTGCTTATTGCTGCGGCTTAGTCTCTGACTGAACCTCACAGCGTTCATTTATGTTCATAGCAGAGAATCATCGTGGGACCTCATGTAAATTATGTCGGATCTGGGGGGGTGTTTTTGGGTGTTCATAAAGTGGTGAAAGAGGGTGGCTTTTTTGTGTTTTATTTCAAATAAAGGATTTTTTCTGTGTTTGTGTTTATTTACTTTCATTTACAAAGTAGTAATGGGGGGTCTCATAGATGCCTCCAATTACTAATCTGGGACTTAGTGGCAGCTGTGAGCTGCAATTAACCCCCTTATTTCCCCGATTGCCAGCGCACCAGGGCAATCGGGAACAGCCGGTAAAGCACCGGGACTGTCACATGTAATGAATGCGACAATCTTGGGCAGCTGCAGGCTAATATTTATAGGCTAGGAAGCTCCCAATAAGCATGGGTCTCCCTAACCTGAGAATACCAGCCCCCAGCTGTCGGGCTTTATCTTGGCTGGGTATCAAAATTGCGGGGACTGCAAGCTGTGTTTTTTTAATTATTTATTTAAATAATTGAGAAAAGAAAAAAGCCGCATGCGTTTCCTCTTATTTTGATTCACAGCTAAGATAAGCGCACGGCTGGGGGCTGAAGCCTGTATGTGTATGCTTTTATCTGTGCTGGTATCAATACAGGGTGTAACGCCTGCCTGGATCAACAGACTCAGGGGGGATGTAATGGACAGACTAGAGGGAAGCCACTCACCAAGCAGGACCCCCAGAACCCTGAAACCCTTTAACCCCTATACAAGGATTTGAAATTACACAGGGCCCTGGAGATCACTACCTGTGGAAGGCTGCAGTCCGATGAGAGTAGTCGTCAGGTAGGGTCAAACCAGGAATAGCAGAACAGGGACAGAATCGGCAGACAAGGACTTAATCAGAAAACGGAGCAGAGGTCAAATCCGGATCGGGCAGTGAGGTACAAAAACAGCAGGCAGAAGGGTAGTCAGAAAACATGCAGAAGTCAGCACACAGGAATCACAAAACAGAATAGGGTGGGCCAGGAGCCAGGAAATCAGAACTATCTCTGGCAGTGGTCATGTGACAGGAGGGGGAATAAGAAGGGTGTGGTGTCTTCCCATTGGCTGTAGCTGAACGCTGGCAACTTCAGCTGGAAGACACACGCCACCCACAGTCAGCCAGCGGTACTGCAGATCCCAAGATAACCCAGCCCAGTGGATGATCGGAGCCTGCACCCACCGGTGCCGCTGGCATCGACTCCTCTCTCATCACCAGCATCATCATACACGGCAGGAACACGGCGTCACCTGGCGATCGGAGCAGAAGTCGCTGGAGCAGACTCCGGCGGTGACGTAACACAGGGGTACCCTTCGCTTATTTATTTATCACCAGTATAAAGGACACAGACAGCATGTGTGATTCCAACCAATCACAGACACTGTCTCAGAGGGTAGGTGCGTGGTCCAACGGCAGCCAATTAGAGATGTTGATGGAAGGGGAAAGCAGTGAATATGCATTAGTGATAGTTTTCGGACCTGGAAGTAGTGCTGCAGTTGCGGGGATGCGTAGGCATGTACTGCTTTAACTCTGCTTTATTTTCTTTCTTTTACAGCCCCCATACTATTTTGCTACACATCACTTTTGCCTCCCTTTGAATTTAATGGCTTTGACCAAGATCGACGATTGGATCAGCTAGGATCGTTGATCCGTTCGCAATCTCAGGTGGGATCGGAGATGCTCAACTAATCTAATCCTTGGCAGGATCGCTCATCTCTACTTATGTTCAGGGAATTGCAAGACCTTAGGTATCCATAGTTACGACCACTCATATAGTCATAGCCAGTTAGTTGCTAGTGGTCATAACCATGGATACCTAAGGTCCTGCAATGCCCTGAACATGAGGTAAGCGACAATGAATCAGGAGAACTATACTACATTTCTAATTGGAGGTATTTGCTAATATTATTACTATTACACCTACTACATACTGGGATAGGATCCTGGAGATAGGAATACCCCTTTAAGTTTATTATTTGTTGAATAAAAAGTTATACAATTTTCCATTTTACTTTGTTTCAATCCTCCACAGTTTTTTTTTAAGATCTGTTCTTGCTAACGTTCAATTCATTATTTACTTCATGTGGGTAAACTCTGTCCATCATATTACTAGGTTAGAATATTATCCATTGGAAATGATCAAGGAAGGTTTGTGTTAAATTTCAGTAAGCAAAGATCTAGAAAAACCTCAATTACCGAAACTGATGTAGAGCAGATTTTAGAAAACCTTACATCTTTTTCATTATACAAATAATAATTTTTAGTTGTTGACACCTTGGTACCCATTTAGATTATATTGGTCATGCTGACAATTGTCAAGAAATAGCATAAGCCCACTTCAAAGAATTGGACCAGAATTACTCCAGAGGGTCTCAATAAAACTAAAGGAAATAACTTTAGAAGATGCTGCATGTGACATGCCAACTTGTGACTGACAGGACAAGGTCACTTGGAGGCAGTTCTGACAAAAGCATGGGCCAGAAATCACATCTGCCTGCAAACAATTGCGCAATGTTAGAGTCAGCTGGTCTACATTAAAAACTTGGTGGATTACCAGAAGTGTTAAACTTTGGGGAGATCACTTGGAATTGATATCTGGAAATGACACTTAGAATTGGCCATATAGTTTGGCAGCAATATCTACTGACAAATATATGTAAAGTAATGAAGTCCCAAATTAAAGACTAAACTTTTACAACTATTATTATTATTATTTTATTTTTCCAGCATGCAAAGTTATAAAACTTTACAAATCACTTTATTAGGAAATTTGTCTTCAGTCCTATAAAAAATGACATCTACACAGGTGGTCAAAATTGTTGGCACCCCTTGTTTAATGAAAGAAAAACCCACAATGGTCACAGAAATAACATGAATCTGACAAAAGTAATAATAAATAAAAAAATCTATGAAAATGAACAAATGAAAGTCAGACATTGCATTTCTGCTTCCACATAATTTAAAAAAAAACCAAAAAACTCATGAAACAGGCCTGGACAAAAATGATGTTACCCTTTAAGGGGGCTTTACACGCAGCGATATCGCTAGTGATATCGCTGATGAAAGCACCCGCCCACATCATTTGTGCGTCACGGGCAAATCGCTGCCCAGGGCGCACAAAATCGTTAGGAGCCGTCACACGGACTTACCTGTCTAGCGACGTCGCTGTTGCCGGTGAACCGCCTCCTTTCTAAGGGAGCGGTTCGTGCGGCGTCACAGCGGCGTCACCAAGCGGCCGCCCAATAGAAGCGGAGGGGCGGAGATGAGCGGCCATAACATCCCGCCCACCTCCTTCCTTCCGCATTGCCGGCGGCCGCAGGTAAGCTGTAGTTCGTCGCTCCCGAGGTGTCACATGTAGTGATGTGTGCTGCCTCGGCAACGACGAAAAACCTCCGTCCTGCAACGATTTTTTGAAAATGAACGACGTGTCAACGATCAACGATAAGGTGAGTATTTTTGATCGTTAACAGCCGTTCGTTGGTGTCACACGCAACGACGTTGCTAACGATGCCGGATGTGCGTCATGGAATCCGTGACTCCGGCGATATATCGTTAGATACGTCGTTGCGTGTAACGGGACCCTAACTTAATATTTGGTTGCACAACCTTTTGAGGCAATCACTGCAATCAAACAATTCCTGTAACTGTCAATGAGACTTCTGCTCCTCTCGACAGGTATTTTGGCCACTCCTCAAGTCCCGTGTTTGAAGGTTGCCTTTTCTAGACGGCATGTCTCAGCTCTTTCCAAAGATGCTCAATAGGATTTAGGTCAGGGCACATAGAAGGCCACTTCAGAATAGTCCAATGTTTTCCTCTTATCCATTCTTGGGTGTTTTTAGCTGTGTGTTTTGGGTCATTATCCTGTTGCAAGACCCATGACCTACGACTGAGACCAAGCTTTCTGACACTGAGCAACACATTTCTCTCTAGAATCCCTTGTTAGTCTTGAGATTTCATTGTACCCTGCACAGATTCAAGACAGCCTGTGTCAGATGCAGCAAAGCAGCCCCACAACATAATAGAGCCTCCTCCATGTCTCACAGTAGGGACAGTGTTCTTTTCTTGATATGCTTCATTTTTCCATCTGTGAACATAAAGCTGATGTGCCTTGCCAAAAAGTTCCATTTTTGTCTCATCTGTCCATAGAACATCTCCCAGAAGCTTTGTGGCTTGTCAACATGTAGTTTGGCAAATTCCAGTCTGGCTTTTTTAGGATTTTTTTTCAACAATGGTGTCCTCCTTGGTCATCTCTCATGAAGTCCACATTGGCTCAAACAACGACGGATGGTGCAATATGACACTGATGTTCCTTGAGCTTGAAGTTCACCTTTAATCTCTTTAGAGGTTTTTCTGGGCTCTTTTGTTACCATTTGTATTATCCATTTCTGTGATTTGCTATCAATTTTCCTCCTGTGGCCATGTCCAGGGAGGTTGGCTACAGTCCCATGGATCTTAAATTTCGGAATAATATGTGCAACTGTAGTCACAGGAACATCAAGCTGCTTGGAGATGGTCTTATAACCTTTACCTTTAAGATGCTTGTCTATAATTTTCTTTCTAATCTCCTGAGACAACTCTTTCCTTCGCTTCCTCCATGTAGAGTGTGGTACACACCATGTCACCAAACAGCACAGTGAGTATCTGTTGCCCTATAAACAGGTCTACCGACTGATTACAAGATTGTAGACACCTGTGATGCTAATTAGTGGACACACCATGATTTCACATGTGCCTTTTGTCACATTATTTTCAGGTGTACCATCATATCTGTCCAGGCCTGTTTCATGAATTTTATTTTTTAAAAATTCTGTGGAAGCATGGGTGAAAAGCAATGTCTGACTTTCATTTATTTATTATCATAGATTTTTAAATTATTCTTACTTTTGTCAGTTTCAAGTTATTTCTGTGACCATTGTGGGTTTTTCTTTCATTAAACGAGGGGAACCAACAATTTTGAACACGTGTTTAAGTGGCTTCCAAATCTCTGCTTTTCCCCAGTCTATTTGCTTGCCTTCAGCTGCATTAATCTCAAAAAGCTCTGATTTGGAGTACAGATGCAGTCAGTTAGTCTTTACCTAACATGGTACTGGATCTAGGTTAGTGCATTCTTATTAGACACTATAATCTGACATTGGTGTTCAGATTAAAGAAGCTCAAGAAATCAAGATAACATGTAAATTGTATTCAAAATATTTTTTAAAAATGTATTTTAAAAGAATTCCACAGTATAGTACCAAATGACATGGAATTAGGTCACATATATGTATTAATAGTATCAGCATCAAAATTGTATAATAACCCGTCTCAATAATAAATTTCATATCATATCACAGAACAAATGGACAAATGTGTTAATCACAAAAATTGCGTATATCACAACAGCAATATACACTGTGTGCAGAATTATTAGGCAAATGAGTATTTTGATCACATGATACTTTTTATAAATGTTATCCTACTCCAAGCTGTATAGGCTTGAGAGCCAACTACCAATTAAGTAAATTAGGTGATGTGCATCTCTGAGGAGGGGTGTGGTATAATAACATTAACACCCTATATAACGTGAGCTTAATTATTAGCCAACTTCCTTTCCTTTGGCAAAATGGGTCAAAAGAGAGATTTGACGGGCTCTGAAAAGTCCAAAATTATGAGATGTCTTGCAGAGTGATGCAGCAGTCTTGAAATTGCCAAACCTTTGAAGCGTGATCACCGAACAATCAAATGTTTTATGGCAAATAGCCAACAGGGTCGCAAGAAGCGTGTTGGGGAAAAAAAGGTGCAAAATAACTGCCCATGAATTGAGGAAAATCAAGCGTGAAGCTACCAAGATGCCATTTGCCACCAGTTTGGCCATATTTCAGAGCTGCAACATTACTGGAATATCAAAAAGCACAAGGTGTGCCATACTCAGGGACATGGCCAAGGTAAGGAAGGCTGAAAAACGACCACCTTTGAACAAGAAACATAAGATAAAACGTCAAGACTGGGCCAAGAAATATCTTAAGACTGATTTTTAAAAGGTTTTAGGGACTGATGAAATGAGAGTGACTCTTGATGGGCCAGATGGAAGGGCCAGAGGCTGGGTCAGTAAAGGGCAGAGAGCTCCACTCCGACTCAGACGCCAGCAAGGTGGAGGTGGGGTACTGGTATGGGCTGGTATCATCAAAGATGAACTTGTGGGACCTTTTCGGGTTGAGGATGCAGTGAAGCTCAACTCCCAGATCTATTGCCAGTTTCTGAAAGACAACTTTTTCAAGCAGTGGTACAGGAAGAAGTTGGTATCGTTCAAGAAAAACATGATTTTCATGCAGGACAATGCTCCATCACACGCATCCAACTACTCCACAGCGTGGCTGGCCAGTAAAGGTCTAAAAGATGATAAAATAATGACATGGTCCCCTTGTTCACCTGATCTGAACCCCATAGAGAATCTGTTGTCCCTCATAAAATGTGAGATCTACAGGGAGGGAAAACAGTTCACCTCTCGGAACAGTGTCTGGGAGGCTGTGGTGGCTGCTGCACGCAATGTTGATCGTAAACAGATCAAGCAACTGACAATCTATGGATGGTAGGCTGTTGAGTGTCATCATAAAGAAAGGTGGCTATATTGGTCAGTAATTTTTTGTGGTTTTGTTTTTGCATGTCAGAAATGTTTATTTCTAAACTTTGTGCAGTTATATTGGTTTACCTGGTGAAAATAAACAAGTGAGATGGAAATATATTTGGTTTTTATTAAGTTGCCTAATAATTCTGCCCAGTAATAGTTACCTGCAAAAACAGATATCCTCCTGAGATAGCCAAATCTAAAAAAAAAAACACTCTAACTTCCAAAAATATTTTGGGTTGATTGAGAACATAGTTGTTGATCAATAGTAAAAAAAATCCTCTAAAATACAACTTGCCTAATAATTCTGCACATGGTGTAGGAATATAGTATTGAACAGATGATATATATTAAATTGATACAATTTGTCTCTGGGACATAATTATAATATCTATATCATCAAATATCAAAATTACTGGCTTCAAAATGCATTTGACATAACATATGAATCACACTTCATCATTATATTGCAATCATGACTGAAACAATAAAGTGCTAAGAGCTGTACAGTTAGTTTGGGACTTATAGTTCCTCTTATCTATCTACTGCATGGTAGATCTGTGACTAAAGGCCCCGTCACACGCAGCGACGTATCTAACAATATATCGCCGGGGTCACGGATTCCGTGATGCACATCCGGCATCGTTAGCGACGTCCTTGCGTGTGACACGCATGAACGACCGTTAACTATGGAAAATACTCACCAAATTGTCCATTGTTGACACGTTGTTCCTTTTTAAAAAATCGTTGATTGTTGAGCACGCAGGTTGTTCGTCGTTCCCGAGGCAGCACACATCGCTACGTGTGACATCTCGGGAACGACGAACTGCAGCTTACCTGCGGCCCCCGGCAATGCGGAAGGAAGGAGGTGGGCGGGATGTTACATTCCGCTCATTTCTGCCCCTCCGCTTAGTGACACTGCAGTGACGCCGCACGAACCGCCCCCTTAGAAAGGAGGCGGTTCACCGGCAACAGCGACGTGGCTAGGCAGGTAAGTCCCGTGTGACGGCTCTGAACGATATTGTGCACCACGGGCAGCGATTTGCCCGTGATGCACAAACGACGGGGGGCGGGTGTTTTCACCAGCGATAACACCCCCTTAAGTTCCTCCAACCCATCCACTGCGCATATAAATGCTGCTAATGCTGTTACTAATTAGTCCACATCTCTCCTACCATAGACAGATCACAGGTATTATGCTACTTACAAGAGACCATAAAATCCACGTCCTTCAACCCCAACACGTGTTTCACCACTACTACTAGAGTTGAGCTCGGTTCGCGGTTCGAGGTTCTCCAGTTCGCGGCTCGAGTGATTTTGGGGGCTGTTCTAGATCGAACTAGAACTCGAGCTTTTTGCTAAAGCTCGATAGTTCTAGATACGTTCGAGAACGGTTCTAGCAGCAAAAAGACCAGCTAATTCCTAGCTGGCTTTCTGTTGTAATAGTGTAAATTACTCTGTGACTCACACTATTATGAAATTTCAGTGTATAGTGTGCGGGAACAGCGCATTCAGATCACTGCTGTATGGATAATGACGATCGCCATTTTTTTTTTTTTTCCTTGTCTTCCTTCCCTAAGCGCGCGCGTGTAGTGGGGCGGGCCAGCATGTCAGCCAATCCCAGACACACACACAGCTAAGTGGACTTTTAGCCAGAGAAGCAACGGCATGTGTGATAGGATGTCCATGTCACATGTCCCTGCATTATAAAACCGGACATTTTCCTCCAGCATGCCATTATCTGCCTTCTGCGTCCTTGGTGTCAGTCATCACTGGCGCAGCTCCTATCGCCGATACTGCTGTGTACGCTCCATACACAGCGCTGTACAGCATAGGGATAGCACTTTCTATTAGTCCTTTTAAGGGCTCATACCGGCAGGGTCAGAGCCATAGGTGACAGGTCCGTGAAAACAGAGTTTAACAGCTACACAAGATGACAGCGTCTGTGTAGCTAAGGTCAGGGATTTACTCGCTGCATTTCCCCATTAGGAGGGATAGAAAGGCAGGCTTCCTTTCCTCTACCCAGAGACCCACAACCCTGCCACTGTACCCTCCTGCCCTTTGCACTCTCAAACTCATTGTTACTAAGCCATTATACTAGCAAACACTGAGTGAACTTAGTGGCATCCTAAACGTGGCTATTGGACTTCTGTATAGTCCCAGTAGTGCAAAGATATTTGCAGCACGTCTGCCTGCATTACACACTCAAACTCATTGTTACTAAGCCATTATACTAGCAATTTATGCTGCCAGTTTAAGTGCCGTAGTTGCATTGTCAGGGATAATTATTGTTGTTTATTCTGCTGTTAATAAAGCTAGACCACCGCTGCAATCTACACCACCTCTCAATTTTTACTACCACATTTTAAGTGCACAATCTTGTCGCAATCAACATGAGTGGCAAAATGACAGATGCTGGTGGAAAGGGGAAGAGGCGTGTTGTAAAAGGAAAAAAAGGGTTTGTCCGTGGGGAAGGTGGCAAAGCTCCATTAACATCTGCTGAAGATAGACCATCTACCAGCAAAAGTAAGATGTCTACTACTTACCGTGGACAATCCGATGTGCTCCCTTTTTTACGGACACGAACAACAGGAACAAAGGTAGATGATGGCCAAAAAAGGAAAATGCTTGAATGGATCTCAAGTGGTCCAACAAGTGCCCTCTCAGCCACCTCAACTACCGCATCCAAAAAACACCAGTCCTCTGAGTTGTCATCCTAATCAAACTTGCTTTCTCCCAGCTCTGAAGTCTCCATCAGCCCTGCACAGTATGGTGGAACTGAGATGGCTGAGTCTGCAGAGCTGTTCAGTCACACTATAGCCTGGGAATCAGAGGTCTGCTCCCAAGCTACAGTGAGTACAGACCAGGAAATGGTCTGCAGTGATGCCCAGAACCTTTGTGACTCTGATTCAGGCCGTGAGGACCAAGTTTCTGAGCATAATGTTGACCCTTTGTCACAAACTGTAACACCTGTGGTTATAGACAATGAGGAACATACTGATGACGATGAGACGCAGATACCAGATTGGGATGACAACTTAAATATTCGGTCAGGGCAAGAAGAGGCTCGGTCTGAGGGTGAGGGGAGTGCAAACACAACAATTGATGATGAAGTTCTAGATCCCACCTACTGTCAACCCACAGTCAGGCACTCGAGGAGGTCAATAGAGGCGGTGGAGGAGGATGCAACCGACGACGAAGTTACCTTGCGCCTTCCTGTACAGAGTCGGAGCACTGGTAGCACGTCTACAACTGCATCATCAGCCACCACTCTGCCTCTGAGCACTAGTCGGGGTGGATCAGCAGGTCGCATGCCCTCTAAGCCTTGCCTAGCCTGGTCTTTTTTTGACATAGAAAAAGATCGCCCAAATTATGTGATCTGTAAAATTTGTCGTGATTCTGTTAGTAGAGGTCAAAACCTCAGCAGTTTGACAACTTCTTCCATGAATCGTCACATGAATGAATATCATATGTCCCAGTGGGAAGCTCACCGTGCTGCAATGCGGCCTAGCGGAGCGAACCATCCACGGCCTGCCCCTTCCAGTGTATCCGCGCGCTCTTCATCTTCTAGGACTGTGGGGACAGCTGTCACACCTGGTTTTCCACGCACAACTTCCACCACTGTAACCGCAACAGGCAGTTTGCTTGGTAGGTCGTCAGTTGGTTTGGAAGGGGAAACAAGTGCGTGTGTACAGCTCTCTCAGACATCGATAGCACCAACGTTGGATGAAGGCAACATCATGTCTCCGCCTGCGCTTTCCTCACAAACCTGCATTTTTCCAGGGACACCCTACTCAACACCGTCTACACACAGCAGCCAGATCTCTGTCCCTCAGATGTGGACAAATAAAAGGCCATTTCCTGCGACCCATGACAAACCTAAGAGGTTGACTTTATCCCTCTGTAAGCTCTTGGCTACCGAAATGCTGCCTTCCGCCTGGTGAACACACAGGATTTTAGAGACCTTATGTCTGTCGCTGTGCCCCAGTACCAGATGCCCAGTCGCCACTACTTCTCTAAGAAAGGTGTGCCCGCGCTACACCAGCATGTCGCACACAACATCACCGCTTCCTTGAGAAACTCTGTGTGTGAACGGGTGCATTTCACCACCGATACTTGGACCAGTAAGCATGGACAGGGACATTACATGTCGCTGACTGGGCACTGGGTAACTATGGTGATAGATGGTGAAGGGTCTGCTGCACAAGTCTTGCCGTCCCCACGACTTGTGTGTCAATCCTCTGTCTGTCCAAGTTCCGCCACTGCTTCTGCCTCCTCCACCTCATCTGGGTCCTCCACCTCCGCCCCAAGCCTGCCTGGTCAGGCCACCAGTGTTCTCACTGCGCAGAAGGAATCACGCACCCCTCATTACTATGCTGGCAGCAGAGCGCAACGGCATCAGGCGGTCTTTAGCTTGACATGTCTTGGGAATAGGAGTCACACAGCTGAGGAGTTGTGGTCAGCTCTGCGGTCCGAGTTTAATAAATGGTTGTCTCCACTCAACCTGCAGCCTGGTAAGGCCGTGTGCGACAATGCTGCAAACCTGGGTGCGGCCCTTCGCCTGGGCAAGGTGACACACGTGCCTTGTATGGCTCACGTGTTGAACCTTGTTGTCCAGCAATTTTTAACACACTATCCCGGCCTAGATGGCCTTCTGACCAGGGCATGAAAACTGTCTGCTCACTTCCGCCATTCAACCGCCGCAGCTGAGCGACTTGCTTCGCTCCAGAAGTCTTTCGGCCTGCCGGTTCATCGCCTGAAATGCGATGTGACGACACGCTGGAATTCGACTCTCCACATGTTACAGTGACTGTGGCAGCACCGCCGAGCCCTGGTGCAATACGTCATGACGTATAGCCTGGGCCAACGAGATGCAGGCGAAATGTTGAGGAAGGTGCAGGAGAACATGAAGAAATGGAGGACGAACTGTCCATGGACATGGAAGACTCAGCGGATGAGGGAGACCTTGGTCAAATTTCAGTTGAAAGAGGTTGGGGGGAGATGTCAGAGGAAGAAAGAACGGTTAGCACCTCTATGCCACAAACACAGCGTGGACTTGGTCCGCATGGCTGCGCAAGACACATGAGTGCTTTCTTGCTGCACTACCTCCAACATGACGCTCGTATTGTCAAAATTAGAAGTGATGATGACTACTGGCTTGCCACACTATTAGATCCCCGGTACAAGTCCAAATTTTGTGACATAATTCCAGCCATAGAAAGGGACGCACGTATGCAGGAGTATCAGCAGAAGCTGTTACTCGATCTTAGCTCGGCTTTTCCACCAAACAACCGTGCAGGTGCAGGGAGTGAATCTCCCAGTTGTAACTTGACAAACATGGGATGGTCTCGTCATCTTCAACAGTCTACCCGTACTAGTAGCACCCTATCTGGTGCTACTGGTAACATCAATTTTATGGAATCTTTTCATAATTTTTTTAGACCCTCCTTTGCAAGGCCAACAGAGACAACAAGTCTGACACATAGTCAACGGCTGGAGAGGATGATACAGGAGTATCTGCAAATGAACATCGATGCCATGACTTTGCAAATGGAGCCTTGCTCATTTTGGGCTTCAAATCTTGAAAAATGGCCAGAGCTCTCCACTTACGCCTTGGAGATTTTGTCGTGTCCAGCTGCCAGCGTTGTCTCTGAACGTGTCTTCAGTGCTGCTGGGTGTGTGCTGATAGATAAGCGCACGCGTCTGTCCAGTGACAATGTGGACAGACTAACGTTCATCAAAATGAACAAGTCATGGATCCACCAGGAATTTACTACCCCTGTGTCATCCTGGGGAGAGTAAATGCTTGTGGATTTGGAATAATGCTTGATGCAAATCAAAACATCCTGTTTGCAACTAGGGCACAAGTGCTGCCACTGATGGGGTGTCTGTGTGGCCCAATTTTTGGAAAAAAGGGAGACTCCACTTGGAGTAACCCTTGCTTACATTGTTTTTAAAAATGATCCAAGATGAACAGAGCTGGGATCAGCAAAGACTTTGCTACCTACCCCGGTGTCATCCTGGGGACGGTTAACAATGGCGTCTTTTTGAATGTGCTTGATGCAAATCTAGCTGTAAAGTGTACAACTAGGGCACAAGTGCTGCCACTGAATGGGTGGGTGTGTGTGGGGCACAATTTTTGGAAAAAAAGGGAGACTCCAATTGGAGTAACCCTTGCTTACATTGTTTTAAAAAATGATCCAAGATGAACAGAGCTGGGATCAGGAAAGACTTTGCTACCTACCCCGGGGTCATCCTGGGGACGGTTAACAATGGCGTATTTTTGAATGTGCTTGATGCAAATCTAGCTGTGAAGTGTACAACTAGGGCACAAGTGCTGCCACTGAATGGGTGGGTGTGTGTGGGGCACAATTTTTGGAAAAAAAGGGAGACTCCAATTGGAGTAACCCTTGCTTGCTGTGTTTTTTAAAAGGAGCCAAGATGAACAAGTCATGGTTCAGCAAAGACTTTGCTACCTACCCCGGTGTCATCCTGGGGACGGTTAACAATGGCGTATTTTTGAATGTGCTTGATGCAAATCTAGCTGTGAAGTGTACAACTGGGGCACAACTGCTGCCACTGAAGGGGTGGGTGTGTGTGGGGCCCAATTTTTGGAAAAAAGGGAGACTCCGCTTGGAGTAACCCTTGCTTACATTGTTTTTAAAAATGATCCAAGATGAACAGAGCTGGGATCAGGAAAGACTTTGTTACCTACCCCGGGGTCATCCTGGGGACGGTTAACAATGGCGTATTTTTGAATGTGCTTGATGCAAATCTAGCTGTGAAGTGTACAACTGGGGCACAACTGCTGCCACTGAAGGGGTAAGTGTGTGTGGGGCCCAATTTTTGGAAAAAAGGGAGACTCCGCTTGGAGTAACCCTTGCTTACATTGTTTTTAAAAATGATCCAAGATGAACAGAGCTGGGATCAGCAAAGACTTTGCTACCTACCCCGGTGTCATCCTGGGGACGGTTAACAATGGCGTATTTTTGAATGTGCTTGATGCAAATCTAGCTATAAAGTGTACAACTAGGGCACAAGTGCTGCCACTGAATGGGTGGGTGTGTGTGGGGCACAATTTTTGGAAAAAAAGGGAGACTCCAATTGGAGTAACCCTTGCTTACATTGTTTTTAAAAATGATCCAAGATGAACAGAGCTGGGATCAGGAAAGACTTTGCTACCTACCCTGGGGTCATCCTGGGGACGGTTAACAATGGCGAATTTTTGAATGTGCTTGATGCAAATCTAGCTGTGAAGTGTACAACTAGGGCACAAGTGCTGCCACTGAAGGGGTGGGTGTGTGTGGGGCACAATTTTTGGAAAAAAAGGGAGACTCCAATTGGAGTAACCCTTGCTTGCTGTGTTTTTAAAAGGAGCCAAGATGAACAAGTCATGGTTCAGCAAAGACTTTGCTACCTACCCCGGTGTCATCCTGGGGACGGTTGACAATGGCGTATTTTTGAATGTGCTTGATGCAAATCTAGCTGTGAAGTGTACAACTGGGGCACAACTGCTGCCACTGAATGGATGGGTGTGTGTGGGGCCCAATTTTTGGAAAAAAGGGAGACTCCGCTTGGAGTAACCCTTGCTTACATTGTGTTTAAAAATGATCCAAGATGAACAGAGCTGGGATCAGGAAAGACTTTGCTACCTACCCCGGTGTCATCCTGGGGACGGTTAACAATGGCGTATTTTTGAATGTGCTTGATGCAAATCTAGCTGTGAAGTGTACAACTAAGGCACAAGTGCTGCCACTGAATGGGTGGGTGTGTGTGGGGCACAATTTTTGGAAAAAAAGGGAGACTCCAATTGGAGTAACCCTTGCTTGCTGTGTTTTTTAAATGGAGCCAAGATGAACAAGTCATGGTTCAGCAAAGACTTTGCTACCTACCCCGGTGTCATCCTGGGGACGGTTAACAATGGCGTATTTTTGAATGTGCTTGATGCAAATCTAGCTGTGAAGTGTACAACTGGGGCACAACTGCTGCCACTGAAGGGGTGGGTGTGTGTGGGGCCCAATTTTTGGAAAAAAGCGAGACTCCGCTTGGAGTAACCCTTGCTTACATTGTTTTTAAAAATGATCCAAGATCAACAGAGCTGGGATCTGAAAAGACTTTGCTACCTACCCCGGGGTCATCCTGGGGACGGTTAACAATGGCGTATTTTTGAATGTGCTTGATGCAAATCTAGCTGTGAAGTGTACAACTGGGGCACAACTGCTGCCACTGAAGGGGTGGGTGTGTGTGGGGCCCAATTTTTGGAAAAAAGGGAGACTCCGCTTGGAGTAACCCTTGCTTACATTGTTTTTAAAAATGATCCAAGATGAACAGAGCTGGGATCAGCAAAGACTTTGCTACCTACCCCGGTGTCATCCTGGGGACGGTTAACAATGGCGTATTTTTGAATGTGCTTGATGCAAATCTAGCTGTAAAGTGTACAACTAGGGCACAAGTGCTGCCACTGAATGGGTGGGTGTGTGTGGGGCACAATTTTTGGAAAAAAAGGGAGACTCCAATTGGAGTAACCCTTGCTTACATTGTTTTTAAAAATGATCCAAGATGAACAGAGCTGGGATCAGGAAAGACTTTGCTACCTACCCTGGGGTCATCCTGGGGACGGTTAACAATGGCGAATTTTTGAATGTGCTTGATGCAAATCTAGCTGTGAAGTGTACAACTAGGGCACAAGTGCTGCCACTGAATGGGTGGGTGTGTGTGGGGCACAATTTTTGGAAAAAAAGGGAAACTCCAATTGGAGTAACCCTTGCTTGCTGTGTTTTTTAAAAGGAGCCAAGATGAACAAGTCATGGTTCAGCAAAGACTTTGCTACCTACCCCGGTGTCATCCTGGGGACGGTTAACAATGGCGTATTTTTGAATGTGCTTGATGCAAATCTTGCTGTGAAGTGTACAACTGGGGCACAACTGCTGCCACTGAATGGATGGGTGTGTGTGGGGCCCAATTTTTGGAAAAAAGGGAGACTCCGCTTGGAGTAACCCTTGCTTACATTGTTTTTAAAAATGATCCAAGATGAACAGAGCTGGGATCAGGAAAGACTTTGCTACCTACCCCGGTGTCATCCTGGGGACGGTTAACAATGGCGTATTTTTGAATGTGCTTGATGCAAATCTAGCTGTGAAGTGTACAACTGGGGCACAACTGCTGCCACTGAAGGGGTGGGTGTGTGTGGGGCCCAATTTTTGGAAAAAAGGGAGACTCCGCTTGGAGTAACCCTTGCTTACATTGTTTTTAAAAATGATCCAAGATGAACAGAGCTGGGATCAGCAAAGACTTTGCTACCTACCCCGGTGTCATCCTGGGGACGGTTAACAATGGCGTATTTTTGAATGTGCTTGATGCAAATCTAGCTATAAAGTGTACAACTAGGGCACAAGTGCTGCCACTGAATGGGTGGGTGTGTGTGGGGCACAATTTTTGGAAAAAAAGGGAGACTCCAATTGGAGTAACCCTTGCTTACATTGTTTTTAAAAATGATCCAAGATGAACAGAGCTGGGATCAGGAAAGACTTTGCTACCTACCCTGGGGTCATCCTGGGGACGGTTAACAATGGCGAATTTTTGAATGTGCTTGATGCAAATCTAGCTGTGAAGTGTACAACTAGGGCACAAGTGCTGCCACTGAAGGGGTGGGTGTGTGTGGGGCACAATTTTTGGAAAAAAAGGGAGACTCCAATTGGAGTAACCCTTGCTTGCTGTGTTTTTAAAAGGAGCCAAGATGAACAAGTCATGGTTCAGCAAAGACTTTGCTACCTACCCCGGTGTCATCCTGGGGACGGTTGACAATGGCGTATTTTTGAATGTGCTTGATGCAAATCTAGCTGTGAAGTGTACAACTGGGGCACAACTGCTGCCACTGAATGGATGGGTGTGTGTGGGGCCCAATTTTTGGAAAAAAGGGAGACTCCGCTTGGAGTAACCCTTGCTTACATTGTGTTTAAAAATGATCCAAGATGAACAGAGCTGGGATCAGGAAAGACTTTGCTACCTACCCCGGTGTCATCCTGGGGACGGTTAACAATGGCGTATTTTTGAATGTGCTTGATGCAAATCTAGCTGTGAAGTGTACAACTGGGGCACAACTGCTGCCACTGAATGGATGGGTGTGTGTGGGGCCCAATTTTTGGAAAAAAGGGAGACTCCGCTTGGAGTAACCCTTGCTTACATTGTGTTTAAAAATGATCCAAGATGAACAGAGCTGGGATCAGGAAAGACTTTGCTACCTACCCCGGTGTCATCCTGGGGACGGTTAACAATGGCGTATTTTTGAATGTGCTTGATGCAAATCTAGCTGTAAAGTGTACAACTAGGGCACAAGTGCTGCCACTGAATGGGTGGGTGTGTGTGGGGCACAATTTTTGGAAAAAAAGGGAGACTCCAATTGGAGTAACCCTTGCTTACATTGTTTTTAAAAATGATCCAAGATGAACAGAGCTGGGATCAGGAAAGACTTTGCTACCTACCCTGGGGTCATCCTGGGGACGGTTAACAATGGCGAATTTTTGAATGTGCTTGATGCAAATCTAGCTGTGAAGTGTACAACTAGGGCACAAGTGCTGCCACTGAATGGGTGGGTGTGTGTGGGGCACAATTTTTGGAAAAAAAGGGAGACTCCAATTGGAGTAACCCTTGCTTGCTGTGTTTTTTAAATGGAGCCAAGATGAACAAGTCATGGTTCAGCAAAGACTTTGCTACCTACCCCGGTGTCATCCTGGGGACGGTTAACAATGGCGTATTTTTGAATGTGCTTGATGCAAATCTAGCTGTGAAGTGTACAACTGGGGCACAACTGCTGCCACTGAAGGGGTGGGTGTGTGTGGGGCCCAATTTTTGGAAAAAAGCGAGACTCCGCTTGGAGTAACCCTTGCTTACATTGTTTTTAAAAATGATCCAAGATCAACAGAGCTGGGATCTGAAAAGACTTTGCTACCTACCCCGGGGTCATCCTGGGGACGGTTAACAATGGCGTATTTTTGAATGTGCTTGATGCAAATCTAGCTGTGAAGTGTACAACTGGGGCACAACTGCTGCCACTGAAGGGGTGGGTGTGTGTGGGGCCCAATTTTTGGAAAAAAGGGAGACTCCGCTTGGAGTAACCCTTGCTTACATTGTTTTTAAAAATGATCCAAGATGAACAGAGCTGGGATCAGCAAAGACTTTGCTACCTACCCCGGTGTCATCCTGGGGACGGTTAACAATGGCGTATTTTTGAATGTGCTTGATGCAAATCTAGCTGTAAAGTGTACAACTAGGGCACAAGTGCTGCCACTGAATGGGTGGGTGTGTGTGGGGCACAATTTTTGGAAAAAAAGGGAGACTCCAATTGGAGTAACCCTTGCTTACATTGTTTTTAAAAATGATCCAAGATGAACAGAGCTGGGATCAGGAAAGACTTTGCTACCTACCCTGGGGTCATCCTGGGGACGGTTAACAATGGCGAATTTTTGAATGTGCTTGATGCAAATCTAGCTGTGAAGTGTACAACTAGGGCACAAGTGCTGCCACTGAATGGGTGGGTGTGTGTGGGGCACAATTTTTGGAAAAAAAGGGAAACTCCAATTGGAGTAACCCTTGCTTGCTGTGTTTTTTAAAAGGAGCCAAGATGAACAAGTCATGGTTCAGCAAAGACTTTGCTACCTACCCCGGTGTCATCCTGGGGACGGTTAACAATGGCGTATTTTTGAATGTGCTTGATGCAAATCTTGCTGTGAAGTGTACAACTGGGGCACAACTGCTGCCACTGAATGGATGGGTGTGTGTGGGGCCCAATTTTTGGAAAAAAGGGAGACTCCGCTTGGAGTAACCCTTGCTTACATTGTTTTTAAAAATGATCCAAGATGAACAGAGCTGGGATCAGGAAAGACTTTGCTACCTACCCCGGTGTCATCCTGGGGACGGTTAACAATGGCGTATTTTTGAATGTGCTTGATGCAAATCTAGCTGTGAAGTGTACAACTAGGGCACAAGTGCTGCCACTGAATGGGTGGGTGTGTGTGGGGCACAATTTTTGGAAAAAAAGGGAGACTCCAATTGGAGTAACCCTTGCTTGCTGTGTTTTTTAAATGGAGCCAAGATGAACAAGTCATGGTTCAGCAAAGACTTTGCTACCTACCCCGGTGTCATCCTGGGGACGGTTAACAATGGCGTATTTTTGAATGTGCTTGATGCAAATCTAGCTGTGAAGTGTACAACTGGGGCACAACTGCTGCCACTGAAGGGGTGGGTGTGTGTGGGGCCCAATTTTTGGAAAAATCGAGACTCCGCTTGGAGTAACCCTTGCTTACATTGTTTTTAAAAATGATCCAAGATCAACAGAGCTGGGATCTGAAAAGACTTTGCTACCTACCCCGGGGTCATCCTGGGGACGGTTAACAATGGCGTATTTTTGAATGTGCTTGATGCAAATCTAGCTGTGAAGTGTACAACTGGGGCACAACTGCTGCCACTGAAGGGGTGGGTGTGTGTGGGGCCCAATTTTTGTGGAAAAAAGGGAGACTCCGCTTGGAGTAACCCTTGCTTACATTGTTTTTAAAAATGATCCAAGATGAACAGAGCTGGGATCAGGAAAGACTTTGCTACCTACCCCGGTGTCATCCTGGGGACGGTTAACAATGGCGTATTTTTGAATGTGCTTGATGCAAATCTAGCTGTGAAGTGTACAACTGGGGCACAACTGCTGCCACTGAATGGGTGGGTGTGTGTGGGGCACAATTTTTGGAAAAAAGGGAGACTCCGCTTGGAGTCACCTTGCGGTGTTTTACATGATTTTAGAAGGGCGTGCCATGCCTATATCTGTGTCTCGTCCTCTTTTTCCTCGTTACGCTCTTTTGTTTTCACATGAGAACTTGTTCTTGTCACTTTCCCATGTGTTGTGAGTTGTTTGTCACCTTTTGGACACCTTTGAGGGTGTTTTCTAGGTGTTTTTATGTGTTTGTGAATGCCTGCCATTGTTTCCTATGCAGTTCGAGTTCGGTTCGTCGAACGTTCGACGAACCGAACTCGAACAGGACCTCCGTTCGGCGAACCGAACTCGAGCCGAACCGCGACCGGTTCGCTCATCTCTAACTACTACACCCCCCGAAGAGGTGTCATTTGCAAATAAAAGGCGTTAAATACCTTGTAAAAAAAATCCTGAGTTCCGTTAATTCTATCGCTCTTTCCATTTTGAGCATTTTGAAGAGATATTCACATTTAATTTGTCTGGAGCGCAATATGTGAAACCTCTAATTTGCAGTCCAACTAGGCGCTTCTTCACAGTTTCCGTCTCAGATACTGGTAATCACAGCTTGACAGCTGACCTAGCAGTCACAGACACTGTTGAGCTGTTATTGAGAGCTGTTATTGAAAGCATCTGGAAGGAAAGTCTAATGCGGGCGTCACACGGTACGATATATCGGGCGATATGTCGTCGGGGTCACGTCGTCAGTGACGCACATCTGGCATTGTCAGACATATTGTACTGTGTGACACCTCGGAACAACTGTGAACGAGCAAAAATACTTACCTTATCATTGCTTGTTGACACGTCGTTCATTTTCAAAAAGTCGTTCCTCCTTCTGTGCTCCGGTTATTCGTCGTTCCGTGGCAGCACACTTTGCTCTGCGTGACACCACGGGAATGACGAACACAGGTTACCTGCGTCCCGCCGGCAATGCGGAAGGAAGGAGGTGGGCGGGATGTTTACGTCCCGCTCATCTCCGCCCCTCCGCTTCTATTGGCCGGTGTCTCTGAGACGTCGCTGTGACGCCAAACGTCCCTCCCCCTTCAGGAAGAGGAAGTTCGCCGCCCACAGCGAGGTCGTCCGGCAGGTAAGTACGTGTGACGGGGGTAAACACCTTTGTGCGCCACGGGCAACAAATTGCCCGTGACGCACAAACAATGGGGGCGGGTGCGATCGCTTATGCGATCGCACGATTTATCATTCTGTGTGACGCCCGCATAAGGCTATGTGCCCACGGGACTCTGTACCCATGGATATATCCGCAGGTATGTCCGCAGGTTTCCTACAGCAGCTCCCCGGAATCCGCAGCTATACATAGCTGCGGGATTCCAGCGAAATAGGACATTCGTGCGACTTCTCAGCGGAGGTCCCGGCATAATTGAATAATAAAAGGAATAATTGACATGCAGTTATGTGCAGTTGCGGGATATCTGCACTCTGCAGCATATTCCGCAGCCACACATACCGCAGCATGGACACAGACATTCCCCATGTCACATAGGATAACATGTGGAGTGTCAGTACTTGCTAACACCTGCGGATTTATCTAGAAAATCCAGATAAATGTGCAGGTTTTCCGCGGCAAAATCCGCAGGTACAATGTCCCGTGGGCATATAGCCTTAATATGCACACATTCAAGAAAGACTGAAGAAACGCCCAGTTAAACTGCAAAGCAAAAATTTAACATAGCATGCTGCAGAAACAACATGTGAGCATCTCTGCAATGGAGGAACGCAGTGTAAAACAGAAAAGAGCAAAGAGTCATGGGATCTCATGCTTTTTAACTAAGATTCTTGAGCAAGTGACAGGTTCAGGGCTGCCGTGAGGGCATTACAACCATGACTGGTGTATGGGGCCCGGTAAAGAGGGGGGCCGGGCCTGGCCCAGGGTAATTACTTAGCTTTGTTAGGCTGCGAGCCCTAGCCGGGCCCCCCTTTTCACCGGGCCTCAGTCACAGTCGCAGCAGAGGGGTTCAGCAGCCTCACTTTGGCCACTGCAATGGGGCCTGTGAGCTGGGGTGGCCTGGCGGCAGCTGCCTTCGGTGTCAGAGCCAGCACTGGGGGCCCCGCCTACTGTACTGTATTATTAATTCTCTGAGGGAAATACTTCATTTTCTGGAATAATTTCAAGGGTGCTAACATTTTTGGTCATGGTATATATATATATATATGTGGCGCCCCTGACCTGGTCAGGCACCACTGAGTACTGCACCCATGCTGGGGACAGTACAACACAGGTAATCCAGAAGGCTGACTGGGGTGTGGAACACAGGCGCATAGTGATCAGGTCTCACACATGTACCCATGAGAGGACCCCTGGGGATCCCAGGAGGGGGCAAGCCTTCACCTTCACTGGAATAGTGGAGGGGGTAGAGCCTCCATCTCCTCTCAAGGGGTGTGGTGGAGAGTCTGGTTGCTAGGTGGCGTAGGCAAGAACAGGAGAGGAGGGGCAGTGAGTCAGTTAGGGCAGAACTCCATAGGGCTCAGTGAGGAGCAGACCTGTGGGGCTGTTGCTGTCTAACAGCGCCCGCGCAGTGGCTACAGACGGGGGAGAACGGTCAACTAGGAGTGCTGCCTGAAAGCCAGCTTCAGCTAGAGAGTGCACGGAGTGGGAAGTAAGGAGACTGCTAGAGAGCACCAGGCCCAACCGGGCGGCAGATCCCGAAGCGAGGATAGATTCACCTTTCCCTGCTAAACCTGCCGGTGTGGGGCTCTTAAAGCCCACACCACAACACTACAAAAGCCGCAGCCACGTAACCGCAGTGAGGGCCCATAGGTCATAGGAGGCAAGAGGCTGGAGTGGCCTGGTCCGGGGAACAAGCACACGGCAAACAACAAGGGGAGAGAGGCTGCAGCATCTTCCCTGGGTGGCCCCCATAGGGACTCAAAGTCGGGGTCACCCCAAACCACCAAGGGCTAAGGAAGGCGAGTCAGTAGTCACCCTCATAAAGTCAGCCTGAAGGATACCTGGTTCCCACCTGGTTCATCTCAGCTACGCCCGGGTTACTCACCCTGCCACCTGAAGTGAGTAAAAACCCTGAAAGACATCCTGCCTGTGTGGTCATTCTGCGACTTGTGGTACTACAAACCTACACAGGGCCCTGGGGCTTGCCTCACTCTCAGGAGGCTACGACATCTAACTGCACACACCATCAGCCCCAGGCGACCCTCAACCTGCAGTGGCGGTCCCTACTGGCCGCAATACTGAGAGTGGCGTCACGATCAAAACAGAAGATTTCCTACCAGTGACGGAGATCCAGCAACGTGGAGTCCCTGAAGGTAACGCACCGACACCGACACAACACCTGCGGGGCTTCACATCTGGCGTCACGAACAGGATAAGGACTAGACCTGTTCAGACAGGTGACCATGTGCCTGGGCGGTCCGCTTGAAAAATTGGAAGCGCCGCCATATTGCCACCATGAAAAGCGCGCTGAAAAACAACAGCAGCCCGCGCTGGAAGAAGTTACCGCCCACGAAGAGGTGTGGCTACCCAGAGATCCTCTGCAGAGTTCTGACCTTGCTGATGAAGAAAGCGGAAGCGTCGAGAAACGGCGAGAGAGAAGGGAAGCCACAAACCTGCTGCTGCGGAGAGCAGAAATGGAGTCCAGACGCGGATACCCAGAACCAGGCACTGCTGCCTGGTGGTGCCGGGAGCTTGCCATCTTCTGCGACCGGCTGGAGGCCGGGATCGTGCGACGGCTCAGAGAAGAACGCACGGAGCTCCTGGAAATGGCTGCGGCGGTGCGGACCTATGAGGAGAGAGCCGCGCGGAGCCTGCTGGATCGAGCGGCGACGACGATTCAGACCCCGATGGGTGAGTCCGGTGTTGCCCCGGCTAGAACAAGAGCCCCGACCCTAGCTGCTACGACCGCGGTCCCAGAGGAGGCGCCCGGTGCGGCGATGCTGAGTGAGGCCGCAGCCACGCTAGGTGCGGCCCGCCAAGCCCAGGCCGCTGCAGCGATGCCCCGCCTGTCCCGCAGGGCTCCGACCACCACGGCAGTGCTCATCCGTGCTGCAGGTGTGACGCTGACCCAGGCTGCCACCCTGCTGAACCCGGTCCGCCAAGACCCCAACGCAGCAGCGACGCTCGTCCGCGCCGCAAGTGATATGCTGAACCAGGCCGCAGCCCCGCCGGGTGCGGCCCGCCAAGCTCCGATCACTGCAGCGACGCCCGACTCAGCCTGCACGGACCCCATCGAGGCTGCGACGCCAAGTGAGACCGCGGCTGCAGTGTCCAGTCCGGCCCGCCAGGAACCGGCCGCGACAGAAACGCCAATTCAGGCCGCCGCCATACAGGGCGCGGCCCACCAAGACCAGGCCGCCGCCATGCCAGGCGCGGCCCGCCAAGACCAGGCCGCCGCCATACAAGGCGCGGCCCGCCAAGACCAGGCCGCCGCCATACAGGGCGCGGCCCGCCAAGAAGAGAAGACTACCTCATCATTTTCCCCGGCCTGCAAGGCCAGAGCAGACACCGCTCCCCAGTCCAGAGAGGTCCCTGCTAGGAAGACCCTGATAGGAGAGGACCCCGAATACTGGAAGCTGAAGGCTGATCTGGAGGCCCAGTTCCCGCAAGAGATGGTGGATCGGTATCTGCTCCCTCCGCATACCCCCAAGGAAATACAGGCAACCCCTGCAGCTGCGCCGGAGAGTCCACCGCCCAGACCAGCTGAAGAAAGCCCATCCCCAGCACTGCCACAACCAGAGTGCAGCGAAGAACTAAGGGGGAGAGGAGGCCAGGAAGCTGAGGAGCTGACTCCGGAGCCAACCGCAGCAGACCCCTACCCAGAGCCGGAGATGCTGCCCTATTCCCGCTGGGAGGAGGAAGACTTGACACCGTCAGCAGATGAAGATCAACCCAAAGACCTCACCTGGGAGCCCACAGGCATGAACCCAGCCCGCAAGACACGGCGCAGCAGAGCAAAGTATCCTCCAACACCACAGTCTCCAGAGCAGAGGGAGGTCACAGCCAGAGACCTGGAGGAGAAAAGGTGCCTAAGAAGGTCCCAAGCCCAGGCTAGAGGACCCCTTTACAGAGGAATAGTAGAGGACTTCAACTTGAAAAGCGGATACGGCTTCATTGTAGTAAAAGGAATAAAAGAGGGCATATTTGTAAATCGGAGAGATGTTCAAGCCCACCTGCCCAGAGGACATTCAGGCAGAAATTTGAAAATTGGGGACTTAGTACAGTTCACCTTGCATCAAGGAGAAAGGGGCTACTATGCCTTAGACGTAGCACCATGTCCCAGACAAGAAAGACAAGAAAGACAAGAAAGACAAGAAAGACAAGAAAGAAAAGACAGAGATACAGAAACAGATGCAGAAAAGGAAACAGATGAAGACCAAGAAAGGAAAGATAAAGATCCTACAGATGAAACAACCACGGACGACGACGGAGAGCAAGAAAGTCACAGGTGCCGGTGCCCTACATGCCCACGCCCTAGTGAAAAAGAGGAGTAAAGTAAAGGAAAGTAAGAAGTTTTGACCAGTTAAAGTTTGAAAAGTTTTGTTTGCAACGTTTAAGAAATGCGCCCACAAAAACTATTGTGAGAAATAAACTTTAAGGCTATGAACTTGCTATAGCCACAAACTCTCGCAGTGTAAATAGTTACACCAGTGGCACCACCACCAGGGCCAGCCTGTTTAGGGGCTTGGCTCGTCTGCAACCAGGGGGGCCCGTCCGTAGAAAAGGGCCTTGGCTCACCTGCGACCAGAGAGCACGCCTGTTTATGGGGCCTTGGCTCACCACCACAAAGAGGGTACCTGGTCAGCACCAACTGTGGAGGCCGCCTCTACATCCTGCCAGAAGAGGCTGAAGGCGCGGATCCACCAGGCCAGGTATACCCTGAAACCACCAGCCCATGAAAGCCGCCTCTACATCCTGCCAGAAGTGGCTGAAGTCGCGGCCAACGGGAGAGGAAGATTGGAGGAAAGGTCTGGGGAAACGGATGGCCCAGACCTGGTTACCAACAGGACCGGTGACCTGCCTCCTGAGAGGGTTTTGGGTGGGTTAACGGACTTGTGGGTGGAGGGTGGTGATGTCTGATACCTGGTGGTTTTAAAAATGTTTTACATGTTTTAATGTTTTATGCATTTTAAAATGTTGTCTTGCAGCCCGAGGACGTGCTGGTGATAACTAAGGGGGAATGTGGCGCCCCTGACCTGGTCAGGCACCACTGAGTACTGCACCCATGCTGGGGACAGTACAACACAGGTAATCCAGAAGGCTGACTGGGGTGTGGAACACAGGCGCATAGTGATCAGGTCTCACACATGTACCCATGAGAGGACCCCTGGGGATCCCAGGAGGGGGCAAGCCTTCACCTTCACTGGAATAGTGGAGGGGGTAGAGCCTCCATCTCCTCTCAAGGGGTGTGGTGGAGAGTCTGGTTGCTAGGTGGCGTAGGCAAGAACAGGAGAGGAGGGGCAGTGAGTCAGTTAGGGCAGAACTCCATAGGGCTCAGTGAGGAGCAGACCTGTGGGGCTGTTGCTGTCTAACAGCGCCCGCGCAGTGGCTACAGACGGGGGAGAACGGTCAACTAGGAGTGCTGCCTGAAAGCCAGCTTCAGCTAGAGAGTGCACGGAGTGGGAAGTAAGGAGACTGCTAGAGAGCACCAGGCCCAACCGGGCGGCAGATCCCGAAGCGAGGATAGATTCACCTTTCCCTGCTAAACCTGCCGGTGTGGGGCTCTTAAAGCCCACACCACAACACTACAAAAGCCGCAGCCACGTAACCGCAGTGAGGGCCCATAGGTCATAGGAGGCAAGAGGCTGGAGTGGCCTGGTCCGGGGAACAAGCACACGGCAAACAACAAGGGGAGAGAGGCTGCAGCATCTTCCCTGGGTGGCCCCCATAGGGACTCAAAGTCGGGGTCACCCCAAACCACCAAGGGCTAAGGAAGGCGAGTCAGTAGTCACCCTCATAAAGTCAGCCTGAAGGATACCTGGTTCCCACCTGGTTCATCTCAGCTACGCCCGGGTTACTCACCCTGCCACCTGAAGTGAGTAAAAACCCTGAAAGACATCCTGCCTGTGTGGTCATTCTGCGACTTGTGGTACTACAAACCTACACAGGGCCCTGGGGCTTGCCTCACTCTCAGGAGGCTACGACATCTAACTGCACACACCATCAGCCCCAGGCGACCCTCAACCTGCAGTGGCGGTCCCTACTGGCCGCAATACTGAGAGTGGCGTCACGATCAAAACAGAAGATTTCCTACCAGTGACGGAGATCCAGCAACGTGGAGTCCCTGAAGGTAACGCACCGACACCGACACAACACCTGCGGGGCTTCACATATATATATATATATACATACTGTGGGGAAAAAAAAGTATTTCCCACTTAAAAAGCTGAGAGAAGCCTGTAATTGACATTATAGGTAGACCACAACTATGAGAGACAAAATGAGAAAACAAATCCAGAAAATCACCTTGCCTGATTTGGCAAGATCACTGACTTTGTCCATAAGCGGCTTTGCCTAGGAGAACTGAAAGACCTCATTTGGACATACCCCACAGAAAGAGCGTTTCCTGAAGTGGTTTCCAATTGAAAACTTATTTTTGACAGCATCTAAAAAACTATGTGTAAATAGCCTTAGAACTGAATACACAGATTTGGGGCAGAGAAGATATTATTAGTTCTTTAAAGAGCCATTCAGTCCTGTCTGTTCATCCAGTGAAACATATGAGTGTATTCTTAAAAAGCCAAGCAGTTAGTCCAGCACTCGATCTCCATAGTAAAAACAATTAAAATATATTGATTTATTAAAAAGAGGAAAATGCATAAATTAAAAACAGGTCATTCTAAGAACAGGTCATACATTCTGGTTCGAAACGTGTAGTAATTGCTGTTTATTCCGGGGTGTATTTAATGTGTTTATCTCCTTGGAACTGGGATCTTTGGTCTGTGCACACTTTGTGGGTTTACATATGTAACTGTGACGCCCTGGACTAGTCAGGTCATCAGAGGGTTCTGCACAATCTTTCTCTCCCTGTGCAGGGCTCGAACCCCCATGGTTCTAGGAATCTAACCTGCCTGCAGTACTGCCTCCACCAGCATTCACAAATCCTAGTTACACCTCACACCACACCTGTCAGGCACACTAGTAGGCTGCTTAAGCTGGAATAGGGCCGCCCACCTAGGGGTCAGACAGATGGTGGGAGGGGGGAAGTCAGCGAGGGAGGAAGTGCAGAGCAGAGCTGACAGACAGAAGAGAAGTAGCTCCCGGTGAGTGAGGAGCTGGGAGAAGCAGCTCGCCAGAGTTCAGTGGTAGCCCTCGAGAGGTGAGGAGCTCTGAGGAAGCTGGGAGTTGTAGCTCTCAGGGGCGAAGCAGACTAGGTCTGGACCTAGAGGAGTCGAACCCCCGGTCGCAGGGGATTGAGGCTAAGTGCCTGGGAACTGTCTTGGAGGACGGTCAGCAGCCTGGGCCTAATCACCAGTCTGGGACCGAAGTCACGACGGGGTACACGGAGCCTAGGTCGGGGAGAAGCTTCAGGCAACCCGGCAATTAACCTGCGGAGGACAGGACTTCTATGGACTGTTCCCACAAAGCTCAGAGATCGGGGGCACTAGTGCAATGAGGGGAATAGGGCTTCCCAAACAAGCAGCCCACTGAAATCCCAAGCATGAGCCCCTGAGAGCAGGCTCCTTCACTGAGCCACAGTGCAGAGCGGGGCCCGCAAAGCTCCAAGCTGACGGGCCACAAAGGACACTCTAAATTCTGTGCCACTAGCCAGGTCACGGACCACCAGGGAGTGCTGCAGGGGATGGGACCCGGACAAGCTCCGCTCAGGAGACAGCGGCAGTCAGGGACTTTGTTTACCTTATTGTCAGCGTCTGCTTTATTGCTGAGTGAGTACCTAATTAACCCCTGCAACCAGCAAGCCAGCGCTCCCCCTGCACCCAACACCACCATCCAGAGTACCGGGGTAATTCCCTACCCGTGGAGGGTCACGTCACCTAGCTGCCCCACTCCATCACCCTGGGTACTCCCAACGGCAGCGGCGGTACTCCCAATTACCGTACACCACGGGTGGCGTCACGAACTATAACTCCCCTGTAAATTCCCCCCTTCTTCATTTGAGTGTGGCCCCTAGCCCCCAGGTGCGGAGACCCTCGACCCACGAGTAATCACCACCCACGGATGCGAGCGGTTCGACTGCTGCAGGGGCGGCACATAACTACAGTGGGTACAGATAGTATTCAGACCCCTTTACATTTTTCACTCTTTGTTTCATTGCAGCCATTTGGTAAATTCAAAAAAAGTTCATTAAAGTACACTCTGCACCCCATCTTGACAGAAAAAAACCCAGAAATGTAGAAATTTTTGCAAATTTATTAAACAAGAAAAACTGAAATATGACTTGGTCATAAGTATTCAGAACCTTTGCTTAGACACTCATATTTAAGTCACATGCTGTCCATTTCCTTGTGATCCTCCTTGAGATGTTTCTACTCCTTCATTGGGGTGCAGCAGTGTTTAATTAAACTGAAAGGACTTGATTTGGAAAGGCACACTGTCTATATAAGACCTCACAGCTCACAGTGCATGTCAGACCAAATGAGAATCATGAGGTCAAAGGAACTGCCCAGGGAGCTCAGAGACAGAATTGTGGCAAGGCACAGATCTGGCCAAGGTTACAAAATAATTTCTGCAGTACTCAAGGTTCCTAAGAGCACAGTCTCCCTCATAATCCTTAAATGGAAAAGTTTGGGACCACCAGAACTGTTCCTAAACCTGCCGTCCAGCCAAACTGAGCAATTATGGGAGAAGAGCCTTGGTGAGAGAGGTAAAGAAGAACCCCAAGATCACTGTGGCTGAGTTCCAGAGATTCAGTAGGGAGATGGGAGAAAGTTCTAGAAAGTCAACTATCACTGCAGCCCTCCACCAGTCAGGCCTTTATCGCAGAGTGGCCCGACGGAAGCCTCTCCTCAGTTCAAGACATATGAAAGGCTGCATAGAGTTTGCAAAAAAACACATGAAGGACTCCTCAACTATGAGAAATAAGATTATTTGGTCTGATGAGACGAAGATAGAACATTTTAGTGATAATTCTAAGTGGTATGTGTAGAGAAAATCGGGCATTGCTCATCACTTGGCCAATACAATCCCAACAGTGAAACATGGTGGTGCCAACATGCTATGGGGGCATTTTTCAGCTGCAGGGACAGAACGACTGGTTGCAATTGAAGAAAAGATGAATGCAGTCAAGTACAGAGATATCCTAGAAGAAAACCTCTTCCGGAGTGCTCTGGACCTCAGACTTGGCCAAAGGTTCACCTTCCAACAAGACAATGACCCTAAGTACACAGCTAAAATAACAAAGGAGTGGCTTCACAACAACTCTGTGACCATTCTTGACTGGGCCAGCCAGAGCCCTGACCTAAACCCAATTGAGCATCTCTGGAGAGACCTGGAAATGGGAGTCCACCGATGTTCACCATCCAACCTGACGGAACTGGAGAGGATCTGCAAGGAAGAATGTCAGAGGATCCCCAAATCCAGGTGAGAAAAACTTGTTGCATCATTCCCAAGAAGACTCATGGCTGTACTAGCTCAAAAGGATGCTTCTACTCAATACTGGGCAAAGGGTCTGAAAACTGATGACCATGTGATAGTTCAGTTTTTCTTGTTTAATAAATTTACAAAACTTTCTACATTTGGTTTTTTTTCTGTCAAGATGGGAAGATGGGGTGCAGAATGTACATTGATGAGAAAACAAATGAACTTTTTGAATGTACCAAATGACTGCAATGAAACAAAAAGTGAAAAATTTAAAGGGGTCTGAATACTTTCCGTACCTACTGTACATGGGAGGTGAGCTTAACAAACCTTTTCTTCCTTTTTTTTGTGAAAAGCTTTTAGGTGTGTATGTTTAAGGATGGTCTTACGCATTAGACAGCTGACTGCTGACTGTTCCGCTGACCCTCCTATACACAAGAGCAAATGACATGTTTGCACAAAACTCACCGACTGGCGGCGTCAGGCTCTGTTCACATGTTTCTCTGGTGATGCCAATCACTTCTGCTCCTCCCATTTTTAAGCTGGAGAAAATCTTCTATCTACTCCAACTATAGTTTATGCTGTGTTGGTCGGAAAGTTGTGGTGTCTCAGACGTGCTGGAGAAAGACTTGCTTTGTGCTTGGTGTTGTTGTAGAGTTACCAGTCGTTTTGTTCTTTCCATCCTGCTCTTGTTTTCATACTAATCTCTTATTGTCTTATACCTGTGTGTGTGTGTGTGTGTGTGTGTGTGTGTGTGTCTGTGTGTATGTGTGTGTGTGCTGTGTGACAAAGTTTTTGTTTCCCCTGTTTGTTTATTTCAATGTGTTAAATTACACTCCTGTCCCGGTCCCCCTAGGGAAGTGAAAGGAGGTATGAGATCAGAGCTGGTCAGGAGACAGAAAAAGGGACAGAAAGGAGACTCAGACATCCCCACCATTAGGGGTATCTCTGAGAATAGGGATAGCACAAGGTCCCCTAGTCTGAGGGTCATCTTAGGATCCCCAGTTTCCCGCTATTCAGATAGTCCCTTGTCACAACACGTCAGCCGTCAGCTTATCTCTGGGGGAAGCATGCAATTGGCAGTTTGGAATCAGACATTTGTGATAGACATCTCCTCCACCATCAGTTGGAATCTTCCCCCATACACATTAGACTGTTGTCTGAACCAGTTAATATTGGTGGATTTGCCTTACATTAGTCTAAAGTGTACGGGGCCCTAAAACGTAATGGGCCTAATGGAAGTAGTTTTTGTCAATTTTCTGGTAAAAAACTGTTTGCAATGTTGCAAAATTGTTGTAGTAGAAAGCCAGCTAAGCTTTCTTTTTGAAAAGTGGATAGAGTTTTCAAGAAGGGGGCATGGAGTTATGCACCTGTGCCGCGCAGGGCTATGGGCTACTCGGTCCCGGGCAATGTACTACTGGGATGTGTCACTGGGTGGCCATTTCCCGGTTTCGTGACCCTGGGGTCGCTTTTAAAAAGGGTTTATATACATGGGAATATTAATAAAGTTTATGCCACTTGCGGGTTGCGGTTATGGTGATGCCATTGCCGCTGCAAGTCTTTCCACTGGGGCTGATGTGATGGCACCCTGGATGTTGTGCCCTCCGCAAGTAGGGCCGGGGCCCCAGGGGATAGGTGATGGAGTTAGGCATGGGAATAAGGTAGGCCACACAAGGGGTTGCTGTATAACTGGTTCTCTTTACTCACAGTAGATGGTAACTGGTACCCGGAGGAAGGCTGGTCCCAGTGCCATTTGATGACCTGGTAGCTTCTTTCCCCTGCACCTTTCTCAAGTTGGAGGGAGCCTGTGGCTTGGAGCGTCTGGGGGTCCCCTAATGTTTGTCTCTCAGGCTCTGGTCCGTACAGCGGGCAGTGGGAACTCTGTAGGGTCGGCGTTCCATTTTGGTCCCTGGTTTTCCCGTTACTGCTGGTGCCCCCGAACCAAATGTTTGGACACACCTTCTCATCTCTAGAACAACTATTAAGAGGAGACTTTGTGCAGCAGGCCTTCATGGTAAAATAGCTGCTAGGAAACCACTGCTAAGGACATGCAACAAGCAGAAGAGACTTGTTTGGGCTAAAGAACACAAGGAATGGACATTAGACCAGTGGAAATCTGTGCTTTGGTCTGATGAGTCCAAATTTGAGATCTTTGGATCAAACCACCGTGTCTTTGTAGAAAAGGTGAACGCATGGACTCTACATGCCTGGTTCCCACCGAGAAGCATGGAGGAGGAGGTGAGATGGTGTGGGGGTGCTTTGCTGGTGACACTGTTCTGTTGGGGATTTATTCAAAACTGAAGATGTACTAAACCAGCATGCCTACCACAACATCTTGCAGCTGGCTGTGTAAGGGCTATTTGACTAAGAAGGAGAGTGATGGGGTGCTACGACAGATGACCTGGCCTCCACAGTCACCAGACCTGAACCCTATCGAGATGGTTTGGGGTGAGCTGGACCTCAGAGTGAAGGTAAAAGAGCCAACAAGTGCTAAGCATCTCTGGGAACTACTTCAAGACTGTTGGAAAACCATTTCCGGTGACTACCTCTTGAAGCTCATCAAGAGAATGCCAAGAGTGTGCAAAGTAGTAATCAAAGCAAAAGGTGGCTATTTTGAAGAACATAGAATATAAGACATATTTTCAGTTGTTTCACACTTTTTTCATTCCACATGTTTTCATTCATAGTTTTGATGTCTTCAATGTGAATTTACAATTTTTAGAGTCATGAAAATAAAGGAAACTCTTTGAATGAGAAGGTGTGTCCAAACTTTTGGTCTGTACTGTGTATATGTATATATATATATATATATATATATATATTTTCCTAAATGCAGTCCACATTGCAGAATGATGCAGGTCTGTAAAGTGAGCATGGGAAAGACAGCAGCACAAGAGTTAAATATTTCCTCTACTCTAGAAAAGAGAAATAGACATTAGTCTAGCGCCCCTTGCTGGCACCAAAGCGTAGATGGCCTGGGAAATAAAATATGCTAGAATCTGGACAGTATCTCATTTCCAGACTATCCAAATACTGGTGTAATAAAGTCTGGAATATATGGGCACAACATGCCCATCTGAATGAATTCAAATTGTCTCTCCAGTAAAGGAGACAAACTCTAGCACAGCGCCACCTATTGGAAGTAGCGATCCTAAAAGTCACAAGTGGATTTTTGACAATCCTTTGCAATATGACTAAGGATATATAAGCTATATATATTCATCTGAATGAAGGCTTAGATATCAGATTAGGTTTGGCACCACTAGACTTTTTCAAGACCTCTACAATAAAAATGATCAAAGAAAAAATATCATAATTTAGATTCATTTGTAGAATTTTTTTTTTGCAAGACTGTTCCTTAATATTAAGTATTTTAAATGCCTGAGGGCCCCTGTGCTCTGGTATTTGGAGATATCGTGGACCTGAAGACATTGCTATAAACTACTACTCTCAGCAAACCCAACTGCAGACTGTGAGGCATGCTGGAAATTGTAGTTGTACCACAGTTGGAGAACTAATAGCAGAAAATCTCTGATATATCCTAATATATTGTATTTATATATATATGCTCATGTTTATTTATATATCATGATAGAAGATCTCTGCTGCACTGATTTTACTGGCGGTGTCACACAGATCTTATTATCTCACTATGAACAATGATAGATGGACAGGAATCTGGAGGGTCCATTTCGCTTGGATTGGCACAGACTATCTTGGCATTTACTGCCCTCTAGTGCTTTCCTGCTAAACAATTAATAGTTTCATCCTGGCCACTGCTGGCATCTGCGAATCCATGATTTTACTAGTAACATGTGAATATAATTACGAGGGGGTTGTAGGAGGTCCTGCAGCTTTTCGATTACCCTCAGATAACCTCATTGAAACAGCCAATGGGGAACACAAATGTAGAGAATACACAGAGGAATACGGTCTGTGTAACATTCGCCATATATTATGTTGCTCTTTTGTAAAGGTTTTCTGTTTCACTCTGGAATGATTATTACATTCTGTACGCGGTGTAATTGACTATTCTCACTCTGTGATTGCACAATCTTCATGCTAATAATTTATCACAATAGAGCAGAGACCTAAAGTTTCTGCTGAAGGCCCCAATGTTCAGTGTAAAAGATGAGAATTTTAAGCTTGTTTAACTTGAAAATTGATGGCTCTATTTTCCTTATTACACTTATTTTGTGCCCCAAGTGAGCGCCTATCATAACCGGTAGATCTGAACTTATTTGAAAACTTTTTTAATGGACTGAAGCATTTTTCCCAAAACAATTTGCACATTGTCAGAAAGACAGACAAATTACAGAAGTGTTGCCAATATTGTTTTGGTTTTTTTTATACTGTTTAGGCGGAAAAAAAGTTGCGATCAGCCAGATAAACGAACTGTTTAAATGCCATGTTTACACAAACCAATGATCTGGAATGAGGGATGTTATAAACATTAGCAATCCATGTGAAAGGCCCTATAAGCCAGAGGCACATATACTGCATATGCAACTGTACAGGAGCCTAGGATTCAAAAGCCTGCTTTACACATTGCAATTTCGCATACGATTTCGTATGCGATTTGCAACGCCCCCATCGTATGTGTGGCATGTTCAATTTGTTGAACATGCCGGGCATACGAGTAACCCCCGTCACACGTACTTACCCGTCCATACAACCTCGATGTGGGCGGTGAACGTCCACTTCCTTGAGTGGGAGGGATGTTCGGAGTCATATCGACGTCACGCGGCAGCCGGCCAATAGAAGCGGAGGGGCGGAGCTGAGCGGGACGTAAACATCCCGCCCACCTCCTTTCTTCCGCATTGTGGGTCGGGAGCCACAGGACGCTGGTAAGATCTGTTCTTCGATCCCGGGGTGTTACACACTGCAATGTGTGCTACCCCGGGTACGATGAACAATCTGACATGCAATTCTGGAGACAGGTACGATGTGTATGCGATGAACGTTTTAATGTTCAATCGCAATCGCACGTACCTGTCACATACTGCAATGTAACTTACAATGCTATGATGTGCGTCGCTTACGATGTGACCCCGCCGACACATTGTAAGATATATTGCAGCGTGTAAAGCAGGCTAAAGTCACAACCCCTTTCAAAGCAGGAGCTTTAGCAATGAAGCACAGACTGAACTGCATAATATACTGTGAGGGGATTTTGGTTGTGTTAAGAGCTAAATTGTATCCTTCTTCTTTACAGGCATATTGTGTTGGTATACAGTGATGCATCTCTATACAGTGAATTTCTATGGACTTGGATATTAGAGGATATTAGAGAATAAAAGTCAAAAGAGTTTTTCCTACAAAATTATTTAAAAAAAAAAATTGACCCTACACCAATTTTTTAATTTATTTTTACACCAACATGGACACACAGACAGCGTATCTGATTGAAAGCAGTCAGACACACTGTCACACAGGGTGGAGTCACTGTCTGACTGCAACCAATCAGAGACTCGGGGACACAGTGCAGGTATCTGAAACTGTTCTCTAATTTTCATCTGTGTTCTTTTACATTTATCTCATTTACATGTTTATTATGTGTGTTTGAAAAAATTCCGTTTATGAAATAATCTTAAAATACTGCGAGTTTAGTTAGGATATAATCACATAGGACTGCACAATGACCTTAACATTTAGGAAATTGTGTGTTGTTCTCTAATTTTGTTCTCCAGTGTATAACACTGAGCTCATTCTTTTGTCCCAAGTCAGAATTGAGCTGTTTGGAAATCACGTGCACAGTGCAATGTTAATGTTGTAGTTGAATTCTTCAATAAAATGCTGCCATAGTCAGTGCATGCACATACTGCCAACTCCGACGCCATTTGTCTGAAGACACTGTCTCTGTGGATATCACCAGTCACCAGTTTGTTTCAAATGATATTTGCAGATACAGTGTCTTCAATAAAATGGCGCAGGAGTTGGCGTAATACGTACACGCTGACTCCAGCATCATTTCATTGAAGAATTAAACTACAACATTAATATAGCATTGCGCACACACTGGCCATAGGGATTATGGCGGTGGCCGCAGCACAAAATTTAAGTAAAGAGGAGGAAAGCAGCCAGGTCAGGAATAAATATAAAAAGACCCCCACCTACAAAGTCCCGCCCTGATGCTAAATTATTGATACCTGGGCGTAGAATGGGTTCAATAGCTAGTTTTATTGTATTGTTCCTCATGTGAATATGCATGTAAATGTGTTTGGGTGGCAAGGGCATGACAGATGGGGGGCAGGCCTAGGCACCAGTCTTGCACATGGGCCCTTCACGGTCAGTGTCTGCCCCCTCCAGAAGCTACATTTACACAGGCCAATTTCTACCCATACTGAGGGTTGATAGATTATTTTACAAGTAGATCAGTGCTTCTTTGAAGGTCATTTCACAGAGACCAATGCAAATTGTATGGGCATACAACAATTGGTTATGTCTTACCGGGTGAGGTGGGTCATCAAAGCTCTTGGTCTGGATGAGCGGCAGAGAGAGAGGTTATGTTGATGCAGCAGAGAAATCCTGATAGGATGTTACATCTTCACCGGCGTTGCCATATTCACTCTAGGGCGGAGCTGGTAGTAGAAGAGATGTTGGAACTAGAAGCTCTGGGAGACAAAGGCTCTGTCCAGCTGCTAAAGTTGGATTGGCTAGGATCTGCAGTGCTGTCCATTCTGGCAAAACATGTGTGTGTTGTTCAGCTGAAGTTATTGGCTCCTTGCTTTAGCCAATTGGAAAGCACCACACCCTACTAAAACTTCCAGCTTGTGGCTGGAAGATGTCAGATATAGCTTGTGTTTCCTTTTCTTTTCTTTGTAGGTCTGTGCTTTATTGTCACTTTAAATAGGTGCAGAAGGTTCCAAGCCTGACTTCTACAGGAACATAGGGAGTTGACACCCAAGGAAGGAAGACACAGCACCGTCACTGCATCATGCATATTGTCAGCAGTGGATCTCCTGTTCACATGAAGAAACGTGTTACCAAAACAAAAATGTAACGTTCCACATAAACAATCCAATCAGCCAGTGAGTGAGCATGTGAGGTAGGCTTTCCACTCAAATAAAATATGTGAACATCCAATATCTCATGGATATAACTCTTTTCTGAGAGATTAGGACCATAGTCTCTGTTCTGCACCCGGCTTTTATTGGAATGACCACATGTCTTTACCTTTTAGCCCTATAAAGAATCTAAGAACCAATGAACTTGTGACCTTTACATAAGTACCTAGAACTGTGTTATGTGACATGGGATCATCATGCCAAACACAGAAAACTAAGACCCACATGAAGAAACCTAAGGATGTTGTTTTGATGTTTTCAACACAGAAGGAAAATCTTAAACAGACATTAACTGAAGGAGTGATGACCTAGGTGAGACAGTTACCGGTTCATATAGGGCATGGATTACGGAGAAGAAGAACAGGCCAGAAGAGGGGCCAGTTGACAGTGATAGATAAGTAATATTGGGATGGCATCCTGTACAACAAGGGGGGAACTTTGAACTGATAATCATCAAGAAAATGACATATTGGTTATGAAGTGGTGAGAGAAAGAACAAAACCAGAGGCAAGAAAAGGAGGAAATAAATGAAGATTTAAACCAAGGGTAAAAATGTGAAAAAATTGTTGTGATTGTGGGGGCATGTGTAAGCCCCTCTCCGGCACTTTACACATGCATAAACGATAAAATAAACATAAATGATAGAGAACTGGTGAGATAGACTTATGGAAAGAACAGTGAGAAGATCAGTCCAGTCTCCTGCTATGGAAGGAAGGAGACATGGTGCTATAGGATTGGGGTAAAACAATATAAAGTGGCAGGACTCTGAGGATGTTGCAATAGGAAGGAAAATATCACAGCATAAAGTAAGTTCTGGTAAAGAAACAACCTGGCAATGGCTCTATAGAGGAATATGGCGGAGGCAGTAAGTGCAAGGGCTCTGGAAACAAGTAGCTGAAAAAATGGCAAGACTGGAAGAAGTTTCAAGGGGAGATGAAATCTAACACAGGAAGATACGAGGTGCCAGGGGCTTTGTCAGGAAAACAGGGGCGAGAGACCAGATGGCAAGGACTCTGAAGAATGGGGACACTCTGTGAAGATTTGGGACAGGATGAGACACTAAATAAAAGGGCACATTGAGAAGACATGCCATCAAATTAGTCCACTTCTTTTTTGTGTGCCCTCTTCCCTCTTCCCCTCCCCCCCACAAAGCCCATTGCCATCATGTGTAGACAATATGGCTAAGACGTTCTTTCAGCCCAGAATAATACAAGACTTGCTGCTGGTACCAACATGATGTCCTGTTGTTGGGGCTGCACATCAAAATAGAGCTAGAAGGAAGTCCTTACTCTGCTGCACATGGATGTGGGAACAATGCAGCTAAATAATTGATGCCTGTCATATACGAGTGCACATATACGATTTGTGCATAGGGGTTGAAGAGGTAAAGGGGCCATTTCCACTTCATAAACACATAGATACATTATGAATGGACTGCAAATGGCCCAAGTGCAGTTCCCATACAGGGGACCTCTTTTATTTATGTCCGCCCCTGCTGTAACAGATGGACATCTCCCTTCCAGACTGTCATAGCTCTCAACCATCCCGCATTCAGCAGGACTTTCCCAGGTGTCAGAACTTAGTCCCAACTTCCTCTCACCACCTCTGTAGTTCCTCCTCCTCGGGGGTGGAGCCGGCATCTCTATGCACATCTACATAAATTAAACAATTTCTTCTCATGAACTCCTTGACCGTAAGCAGCAGGCCAGCAGCTCTACCAATGAGCCACAGCCCAGGCTGAGAGACATAGGAGGATTTGGTATAATTGACCTGTAGTGCAGGCATGGAACCTAGAAGTTGATTATACAGGTAGATAGAGATACATCTGTACACAGGAGTAATATTCCATGTTCATGTATTCTAGAGATGAAAAAAATAATCAGATTGTTTTGTTCCTACAAAAAGATGAGAAGGTTCTGGCTGCTACCACTATGAATGAGTGAATAAAAAATAAAGCCACAGGTCCCAACTAAAGATGAGCAGGATACACAGATGACATTGCAGCCGCCCTGGATAATCAAAAGCCGTGTTGAGGACATCAAAATGTAAGAGATTTGTGGCCTTCCATGCAGCCGCCAGGTACCACTGACCTGGGCCAGAGTCCTGTGAATCAAAACACCCAACCGTCTCAGAGGTTAGGGCTAGAGACCTACATCTTCCTTAGTTATACTACACACCTGGCTTCCTTCACTCTTCTATGATTGTACATACCAGGAATTCGCCCGGAATACGAGACCATTTAGGCCAGTGATTCTCACACCCTCTTGGGTACTTAATTTTTTATTTCATTTATTATATTCTGTGGAGGCATTTCAATCTTTGATATGGAAACATAATGGACTCATATTGTTCTTATTGTAGTGTTATATTGGGTAAACGAGACAAATAAAAGATAAAGTGTACATGTCAGCTTAGACTTTATCCAGGGATAAAGCCCAGGTATCATCATGTTTTGGCTCCCAGCTGAAAATTAATAGAAAATTTCTGATTTAGATAGTACATACCACTTTTTCACAGATAAACCCAGATTAAGGTTTGATCCAATATAAATTGCTTGCTGATAAGACCTCTGTATGTACAGGATGTAACAGCGCCCCTTAGTGGAAGGTTTATAACTTACAACTGTCATGTGGTTTTTTTTATAGTAATCATTAATTTTGATCAAAACGAGGCAGGATATATATATATATTTTACTATTTGAAATGACACCTTAAAAAATCATCCACTAAATAAAGGAGCTTTATGGTCATGTTCCCACGATGAACTTTTGGATAGTTTTTGATGCTGCGCCTGTTATGTAATTTAGGTTACTTGCGTTCTTCACATGCGGCTTTTCAACATCTAATGCAAGTCTATGAAGAAAACCTAAACATAAAACTCAGCGCACACGCAAAAGAGATTGACATGTTGCAGATTTGAAACCATAGGTCAGTTGATGCTAAGTAAAAAATGTCACGATGGCCAGAAAATCCCATCCACTTTGCTGGAACTGTAATGAGTCATTCTTAATGTATCAAAAATAAGCATTGAAAAAAACTCACTAAGGGCATACAGCCATAGGCCCCCTTTAAATGTCCGTCTTTCTGGTATGTGTGGCACACAGATACCACACGCACCCATTATAACGTTTGGTGATCTTTATATTATTATTATTATTTATTATTTTAGCGCCATCAATTCCATGGCGCTTCACATGTGAAAGGGGTATACATAATAGCGACAAGTACAATAATCATAAACAATACAAGGCACAGACAGGTACAGGAGGATAGAGGTCCCTGCCCGCGAGGGCTCACAGTCTACAGGGGATAGGTGAGGATACAGTAGGTGAGGATAGAGCTGATTGTGCGGTACTATATCAGACTGAGGGTTATATGTCCGTGTTTTCACATGGACAATGTGTACCTGCGAACCACACAAAAGCATGTCCGTTTTTCCCGGAAGCCCAGATGATAAGGACCAATACAAATATATGGGTCCGTGTAGGCACTTAGGGTATGTGCGCACGTGTGCGTATTGCATGCAGTTCTGCACCGCAGCGTAACTGCATGCGTCCTGCGTCCCCTGCACAATCTATGGAGATTGTGCAGGAGCCGTGCGCACGTGGCATATTAGAATGTAGCGATTCGGCTGCTGCCCGAATCGCTGCGTTCTAAGAAGTGACATGTCACTTCTTTCGTGCGGTTTGCATGCTGTCTATAGGGAGAGGCAGCATGCAGAGTGCACGTTCTCTGCCGGCACCATGCGCTTCAGAACGCAGCTGTTCAGCTGCGCTCTGAAGCGCACTTTTTAGGTGCGGTGCAGAGCGCACACGTGCGCACATAGCCTTACAGTGCTCGGATGGCATCTATGTGTGTTTCATGTGCTGTACGTGTTTAACATTGATAGGAGAAGCTTAGTAATTTCAGTATCTATACCCATGTGACACACAGATGACACTTTATAAAACTGAACACTCAGATGGGTGATAAAAATAAACACATAGCCATAATGGCAACACACGTCAAAACGGTACGGGTCACGCATATGTGTTTTTATACTGACATGTGAAGGAGGCCTTACACTGGAAGATGAATTAGTCAAAAGATCCAAAACAGAAGGTAGAGGAAAGCTTGACACGCCTAATGGAATGACTGACCACATATCCATGAAGTTCAACGATTAAATGTCCGCCAGATGGACTATAACATGAAGAAGAAGAAAAATTAGCACATCCAGCATAAAATGTATTCTTGCTTATTTCAACATAGACTTAAAAAAAAGGCGACTATGATTAAGGAAGCTTTTCAGCATCGGAAATGCGTCAGCGTCTTGATTTTTTGGATGGACTATTTTTAATTCTATGTGGAAATAAAGCAAGAATACATTTTATTCTGGATGTGCCGATTTTTCTTCTTCTTAGTCAAAAGATCCTGGATGATCAAATTGTTAATATTTGCAAGACATATTTATAGGTTACAATTTTTTGTAATTGTGATTGCTTGTTTTTCTCCATTTTTTTCTGTTTTATTAACACCTATAGATGTCTGTAAATATTTGTGATATATTGACGACAAATGTCATCATAAAGGAGGGGATTAAAGATAGGTAAATTATTGTTGATCATTCGATTGTTGGAATATTAGCTTATAGAAATCTCTGCATTCTCCCTGTAGTAGATATGGTAAGAGGTATGCTTCCCTACACTCACATGGCAAAGCGGAGAAGAGATAAGGATATTTTCCGTTGGGTTACATACATGACGGATTATTCCCTGATGAGCATTGCAGCAGCATCATTCCAATGAGGGGTGACAAGTGACACAACAGAACTAGCGTGCAGAACAATCCTGTATGTGTAGTGAGCAGACAATGGCCGCTGCTTTACGTCTCCTAATCTCTGTCATATCTGGGATTTTGGGATCAGGACTATTGAAAACCAAATTCAGTTAAACAAACAGATTAGTTCTAGTTGAAGCAGTGAGAAGCGTTTCCTTGTACATCCGCTAAGGAACAACCTAGTCTTGTCAGCTCTAATAGGGATGATGGCTCCATCACCCCCTTTGTTTTCAGAGTGAAAGTTTAGGGCTTCTGGGAAACTAGGCTATCCTGTCTATGAGAAAGCATACTCCAGTCTGCAAGTAGGACAGATTGTATTCAGCATTTATTAGAAGCATTTATTAGAAATAGAAATTAGCTGTAAGTAGTAGCTAGTAGTATTATTAATAATAATAACAATAATAATAATATATTTTAAATCATTATGTAGAGAATTGCAAAAGCATCAATGTAAATAAAATGAGCCTGTATTGTTGCTATCCACAGTTTTGTCTAAACTGCAAAATGGTTAAAGAGGCGTGCATTCCTTTTTCAGAAAATACTTTTAACATAAGTTTGGAAAAATGACGACTGAGTTATGATCTAATAACTATGTTAAAAAAATAGCAAAGGTCAATGCAAAGATGACCTTAATTATCAACTCTGAAGTGTATCTGTAACAATAGGAACAATAGGACTTGTTCTATATTGAAAAAAAACAAACAAAAAAACGTTTCATCACTATCAGAGAAGAATATTCTTTACTGTAAAGCTGGGTTCACACATAGCGACAGCGACAACGACGTCGCTGTTACGTCACCATTTTCGGTGACGTAACAGCGACCTTGTAAGTCGCTGTTATGATCGCTGCTTAGCTGTCAAACACAGCAGAAGCAGCGATCATAACGTCGCGGTGCCACATGTGCAGAGAGCAGGGAGCCGCGCTTAGCGCTGGCTCCTTGCTCTCCTAGGTACAGTACACATCGGGTTAATTAACCCGATGTGTTCTGCAGCTACATGTCAGTGCAGAGAGCAGGGAGCCGCGCACACTGCTTAGCGCTGGCTCCTTGCTCTCCTTGCTACAGTATACATCGGGTTAATTACCCGATGCGTACTGCAGCTACATGTGCACAGAGCAGGAGCCGGCACTGGCAGCGAGAGCGGTGGAGGCTGGTAACGAAGGTAAATATCGGGTAACCAGGGAAAGGTCTTCCCTTGGTTACCCGATGTTTACGCTGGTTATGACTCGCCCACCCCAGGGCTATGGGACACCCGGTGCCGGGCCGGACTAGTCCGGTGGTCGTCAGTGGTGGCTGGGCCCGGCTCCGTGGCCCTGGTGGGTGTCAGTATAATTTGTGGCTGATGACTTTAAGTTTGTGTTCGTGACGCCACCTGTGGTATGCGGCTATTAAGCCGCCGCTGCTGTGTAAGGCCTCCGGGGTGATGAAGTGGCAGCAATGGTGGTACTGCTCCCCACAGGTGGAGCGGTGCCCCGGGACACAGTTGGTGCTTGTGGAAGTCTATGGTGTTGTGTGACTAGCACGGTGCAGGGCCGACAAGCAATGAAAGAAACAAGCACAAACAGTAGTCTCTTTACCTTCTCCTCTTTTACTCGGCAGAAGTTTAGTCCAGGGAGACCGTCACAGATGGTAAAGATGGTCCGGCCGGCCTGGAAGTGCCTGGGGTGATCTTTGGCCAGTTGAGTATGAGGCCTACTCCTTAATCTTTCTTTGCTGTTTTAGGACACTGCACTTTGGGTTAGCAATTGCCCTCTTGCTGCTGGGACTGGTGGTTTGTCCCTTTTTCTGTGGGGTAGACTGCGCAGGCCCTCTCTGGTGCTTCTCTGCTGGAGTCCACACCAGGCCCTTGGGATGCAGCTGTACCCTCAGTTTGCTTCTGGGCCAGGGGGCTTGCAGCTCTCCTGCCCTCCGGATTCAGCTACCAGGGATGGATTTTATGCCCTGGCAACTACAGACTCCGATGTCCGAGTCTCTGCTGTGCCTCTCTGCTCCCCTTGCTTCACTGGGCCAAGCTATCCCAGCTCTAGGCCCCAGTTTCACAAGGCAGCACTACTCTCCATCTGTCCTCTTTCACTCCTGTCTCCAGACTAACCACTACTTCCTCCCTTCAGCCAGACTTAAGGAATGCTCCCTGAAGTTCCAGGTTCAGAGCTCCCCCTGCTGGCCGGAGGGAGAACTGTGTTGGGTGTTAACTTACTGGCCAATAGATCTCCCAATTACCTCCAGGCTCAGCATTAACCCTTTGGGAGGGCAATGCTGTTGTGGCGACCAGGTCCTGGGGCGCCACACTCCCCCTTAGTTAAATTCAGTACTCCCGGACTGTAGAAACAAACAGGACATGTTAGAACATTTCATCCCATTATGGGAGGCGCATTACTTGAACGTTACAAACTTAAACATTACTATTAGAGTCCAGTGTGGCTCCCTGCCGGGAGTCCATTACACTGCTCCATGGGGGACCCGCCGCGATCAAACCCCCAACGTAGGCTCTGGGCATGCGTCAGAGCATTGTTGACCCCACTCTATGCACGCCGGACGAGTTTTTCTTCAGGGGTGTTGAGCACACTGGTGCTAACTATGAACAATTTAGGTGTTGGCCACCCATAGTCCAGTGGCCCAATTGTCCATCTTCGCAATCAAAGAAAAAGAAAACATTTTGTACACAACATTACAGACATTTCGCATAACTATTTACATTCTAATAAATACTCCTTCTTTTTCCCTTATACAGTTGATTCTCTATACCTTGGAGGGGGTTGTCCCCGAGTGCTGCGTTGGGACCTGCGTAGCTCTGGTGTTTGCCCCTGACTACGTGGTGTGTCTTCTACCTCAGCACTACAGGTTGGCCTAACCCCGATAGGTAAGCGTGATGGTTGCCTATGTGGTCTAAGAGTCGCCAAGGGTATGACAGGTTCACCACTGACAGGGGGTTGATCCTCCTGTTCCACTGCTGGCGTGTCATCTCGTGTTGGAGCGGACGGTTCTTTAGGTGGATCCGGAACCCTTTCTGTTTCTGGCTCAACCAACTGCGGAAACGTCAAAACTGGTACCACTATGGCATTGTTTATTCGGGTCCAAGTTTTGGGGAATTTTCCAAGGATGGTTTGAATCATCTCCCCTTCTTTCTCTTGACTTTGGGGACTTCCTTGTACTTCTTCCATTTCTCTTTGGATTCTGCACCGTTCAGGGCATGCTTTCAGGCGGTCTCGAGAAATTGCTTGATAGGTCTTGCCTTCATCCTTGCTTATGAGGCATACCTTACTATTGTCAAAGTTGGAGGGGATAATGGTGTAGGGCTCGTTTTCCCACTGATCATCCAATTTATGCGTCCTCCGCTTCTTCTTGAGGACTTGTTCTCCAGGTGCTAAGGGAGTTGCTGGGGCTGTTTGATTGTAATGCTGCTCTTGTCTCGTTCTTGCTTGAGACAGGCTCCTCTCTACGCATTCCTGGACCTTACGGTACCGCTGCTGCCGTTCTGTATCCCAATCCTCTATTTCTTGAACCGCCTCAGGCGACACAGTCCCCATCTCAAAGTCTACAGGCAACTTGCCAGGTCTGGCTCGCATCAGGTAAGCGGGGCTGCAGTTGGTCGAATTTACTGGGATATGGTTGTACAGGTCTACCAGATCTGGCAACTTTTCTGGCCATTGGTTCCTTTCTTCCAGCGGTAGGGTCTTCAGCATATCAATAACCACATGGTTCATTTTCTCGCACAGTCCATTGGTTTGGGGGTGGAACGGTGTGGTTCGGATTTTCTTACAGCCGTACATGTTACAGAACTCTTGGAACACTTTGGCCTCGAATGCAGGACCTTGATCAGTCAGTACCCTTTCCGGATAACCGTGAGGTCGACAAAAGGATGCCTGGAACGCTCTAGCTGCTGTTCTGGCTGTCTGGTCCTTCACAGGCACTACTACCAGGAAACGAGAGTAATGGTCCACAATGGTGAGGGCGTACACATAGCCTGACCGGCTTGGTGTTAACTTCACGTGGTCCAGGGCCACCAACTCCAGGGGCTGCTTCGTGACAATTGGCTGTAGGGGAGACCTTTGGCTGGCATCATCCTTCCGCCTCAGGTTACACGGGCCACAGTCTCGGCACCACTTCTCGATCATCTTTCTCATGTGCACCCAATAGAACCGATCACGGAGTAGGGCCTCCAACTTCTTCCACCCGAAGTGTCCTGCGTTATCATGATAAGCTGCTAGGACCATTGGAGCATCCCTCTGCGGAACCACTATCTGCCAGACGAGTTCATTTGTTCGCCAGTTGACATATCTCTTGCAGAGCTTGCCTTGGTAGGTGAACAGTCGTCCACTCTCTTTCCACAACTGCTGGGCTTCTTCCGGAGCATCTGGGCCAAGATGAGTCTCAGCTTGTGCTAGCTTTTCTTTGACCAATCGCACAGCCGGGTCACCGTTCTGTGTCTCTTCCCAATTATGGTGGAGTAATGGGTTAACCGAGACCTCGTGTTGGCTCGAGCGCTTCACTCCTACAGCATGCTCACACTGGGAAACACCCTGATGATGGAAAGCCGGTAACTCTATCTCTTCGAGTTCATCCAGGTCTTCTCCAGATTCGGGTAAGTGAGGCATTCTGGACAGCGCATCAGCATTGTTATTCTTCTTGCCAGCCCGATACTTGATGGTAAAGTCAAAGTTAGACAGCCGGGCCATCCATCGCTGTTCCAACGCACCTAACTTGGCTGTTGCCAGGTGTGTCAACGGATTGTTGTCCGTGAAGATGGTGAACTTGGCCGACGCCAGATAGTGCTTGAAGTGTTCAGTCACTGCCCAAACAATAGCGAGGAACTCCAGCTTGAAGGAACTGTAGTTTTCTGGATTCCTTTCTGTGGGCCGACGCTTCCTACTGGCGTACGCTATCACCCTCTCTCTGCCTCCCTGCACCTGGGACAGAACTGCTCCCAGTCCCACGTTGCTGGCATCTGTGTACAGTACAAACGGCTGGCTGTAGTCAGGGTAGGCCAGAATCTCTTCTCCCGTGAGAGCCCCTTTCAGCCGGACAAAGGATGTTTCTAGTTGGCTGCTCCATTCAAATGGAGGGCTCTGCTTCTTAGCCTGCTTTTGCTGGCCCACCAGGAGATCTTGAAGGGGCGCTGCTACCTTGGTGAAACCATCAATGAACCTTCGGTAGTAGCCCACCAGCCCAAGGAACTGCCGCACCTCCTTTACCGTGGTGGGTCTTGGCCAGTCCTTGATTACGGTGACTTTCTCCGGATCAGGTGCCACACCTTCTGCGCTGACCACATGACCCAGGTACTGTACCTTTGGTTTCAAGAGGTGACACTTGGACGGCTTTATCTTCAGGCCATATTTCGACAAGGACTCAAACACTTCTGCTAAGTGCCTCAGGTGGTCTTCATAAGTCTTGGAGTAGACTATGACGTCATCCAGGTACAACAGCACAGTTTCAAAGTTGTGGTGGCCCAAGCAGCACTCCATCAACCTTTGGAATGTCCCTGGGGCGTTGCAGAGCCCGAATGGCATACAGTTGAACTCACAGAAGCCCATTGGTGTCGTGAATGCAGTCTTCTCCTTGTCCGCCTCTGCCACGGGAACCTGCCAATACCCACTGGTGAGATCCAAGGTGGAGAAATAGTTAGCTGACTTTAAGGCTGTTAGTGACTCCTCTATTCTGGGCAGTGGATAAGCATCTTTATGTGTAATGCGGTTAATTTGCCTGTAATCTACGCACATTCTCATTGTACCATCTTTTTTCTTTACGAGCACTAGTGGAGCTGCCCAGGGGCTACAACTATCTCTGATAACCCCAGCCTCCTTCATTTCCCGCAACATTTCTTTGGCACGTTGATACTGTGCGGGGGGCACAGGGCGGTATCTCTCTTTAATGGGATGATGATCACCCGTGGGGATTTGATGTTTAACCCCTTTCACCTGCCCAAAATCTAGGGGGTGTTTGCTGAAGACCCGCTCGTACTCCTGTACCACCCGGTAAACCCCATGCTTTTGGTGTGAGGGGGTGGAGTCGGTGCCCACATGTAATTTTTGGCACCAGTCTTCCAGCTGTCCCTTGGAGCCATTGTCTTCCGCCTGGTCGGACGGGATCAAGGGTTCCACTGCTTTGATGGTATTGTTGCTGACAGTGTACAGTTTTGCTACAGTGGCGTACCGGGGCAATTTGGCCTCCTCCTCCCCACAATTCAGGACACGGACGGGCACTCTCCCCTTGCGGACGTCTGCTACCCCTCTGGCTACCAGGACTCCCGGCCTACTGTCTGAATACACCGGTTCTACCAAGGCATGGTAATCCTGACCCTTGAGGCCTATTGCTGCCCGACACCATATCAACATTTCACTTCTTGGGGGTATTGCAATGGGGAGGCGGTCACTTACCCTCACACTGCCAATTTCTCCTCCGGCCAGCTCTACCTGCTGCCTCCTCATCAGGGCTCTGATCTCCCTCTGTAAGGCACGCTGCTGCCCGGAGCTGGCGGTTTCAGACGCCTGTTGCAACAAAATTATCACTTCGGCAATACAATTTTCTATCACATTTGTACCAATGGTTAGCAGTGGTTCAGATTCTTTGCGATCAATATCTACAATTATCATCCCCTGACATGGCAATTCTACCCGCCCCACTTTAATGGTTACTTCTTTGTACCCAATTTGGGGTAAGGGCTGACCATTACTGGCCACAATTGTTAAATCATCATCTGGGCCATGGTCAATGTCTGAATCAGCCCAATATCTTTTGTACAGTTTGTAGGGGATGGTTGTTACCTGGGACCCCGTATCCAGGAGGGCATTCAAAGGGATCCCATCCAGCACAATAGGAAGGACCGGGCGTCCTCCCACATACTTGCTGCGGCTGGGGGTCGAGCCGGGCTTCCTCATACCTGGGGGTTGGCTCCTGGCCCCAGGCTCGGCCCATTTAAAGGACAGCGTCGTGCAATGTGGCCCGCCTGGCTGCAGCGGCGGCAGATCGGAATCCTCCTCTGTCGCATCCAGGGGACGTCATCTGGGCTGGAGGCCAACTCGAGTCTTGCAGGCGATGGGGTCACTTGTAGAGACTGCACGGTCTTGGCCAGGGCAGCTACAGTCTTGGTCAGCTCCTGGACCTGCTGTCTGAGCTCTGCAGTGGGGTCCTTATCCAGGGACTGCGCCTCAGCCCCTGCAGCGGCTCGTGTTGCAGGCACCACCCCGGGGTACGTGATAGCAATAGGCCCGAGGGATACTGGGTCATTCGGTGTAGATTCTCTCAGTACCCGGATGGCCTGGTCCTTAAACTTTGCAAAGTCCAGAGCAGGGTTCTGCAGGACCATGATACGCAGCTGGGTCCTGTGGGCATCTGACAGGAGCCCCTCTATGAACTGCTCAGTTAGGAGTTTGTGTTCCTCACGTACACTCTCTGGGTCCACCTGTTTAACTGCTTTCAGGGCCTCCTGCAAGTTTAAGGCATAGTCCCTTATGCTGTCTGTGGCCCGTTGCTTGCACCCAAAGAATCTCATCTTTATCTCTGCTGCGGTGCGGGTGTCAAAAGTACTCTTTAGCTTGGCCAATATCTGGGTTACTGTCCCTTTATCTGTATCAGGCCAGGACTTCACTTCACGCTGGGCTGCGCCGGCTAGCTGTCCCATTAATATGCCCACCTTCTGGCTCTCAGTCAGAGGATACACCCGGAACAAGCTGTGCAGGCTTTCCCTGAAGTCACTCAAGGTATGGGACTCCCCGGAGTACTGCGGTAGCCATTCTGCTCCCGGGATGTACGGCATTGTGATCGGCATTACCGGCGCTGCAGCGGGGGCTGGGGCGACGGCGACTGGGATTGCTTCGGCTGGTGCTGCGGCGTCTCGGGCTATGGCAGCCACCTGCTCTCCCTCTGAGTCGGACATCTTCTTCCCCCTTAGTGAACCTTACCAGGCTCCGTTCACTTTTCAAATTTCCTTCTGGGTCGCGCGGGGTTAACAGCGCTCTGCTCTGATGGCGCGCTCCCTTCGCGCTCTTTGTCAGGCACGCCCCCCTTCTTCCTGCGCTCGGCGAGGCTAATGGCGGCGGCAGTTTGCAGACAGTACACAGTCTTTTAAGCACAATTCCTGCAGGCGCACAGTACCCGGTGGGACCGGGCACGAAATCCTGTTCGTGACGCCAGAATTTGACTCGCCCACCCCAGGGCTATGGGACACCCGGTGCCGGGCCGGACTAGTCCGGTGGTCGTCAGTGGTGGCTGGGCCCGGCTCCGTGGCCCTGGTGGGTGTCAGTATAATTTGTGGCTGATGACTTTAAGTTTGTGTTCGTGACGCCACCTGTGGTATGCGGCTATTAAGCCGCCGCTGCTGTGTAAGGCCTCCGGGGTGATGAAGTGGCAGCAATGGTGGTACTGCTCCCCACAGGTGGAGCGGTGCCCCGGGACACAGTTGGTGCTTGTGGAAGTCTATGGTGTTGTGTGACTAGCACGGTGCAGGGCCGACAAGCAATGAAAGAAACAGGCACAAACAGTAGTCTCTTTACCTTCTCCTCTTTTACTCGGCAGAAGTTTAGTCCAGGGAGACCGTCACAGATGGTAAAGATGGTCCGGCCGGCCTGGAAGTGCCTGGGGTGATCTTTGGCCAGTTGAGTATGAGGCCTACTCCTTAATCTTTCTTTGCTGTTTTAGGACACTGCACTTTGGGTTAGCAATTGCCCTCTTGCTGCTGGGACTGGTGGTTCGTCCCTTTTTCTGTGGGGTAGACTGCGCAGGCCCTCTCTGGTGCTTCTCTGCTGGAGTCCACACCAGGCCCTTGGGATGCAGCTGTACCCTCAGTTTGCTTCTGGGCCAGGGGGCTTGCAGCTCTCCTGCCCTCCGGATTCAGCTACCAGGGATGGATTTTATGCCCTGGCAACTACAGACTCCAATGTCCGAGTCTCTGCTGTGCCTCTCTGCTCCCCTTGCTTCACTGGGCCAAGCTATCCCAGCTCTAGGCCCCAGTTTCACAAGGCAGCACTACTCTCCGTCTGTCCTCTTTCACTCCTGTCTCCAGACTAACCACTACTTCCTCCCTTCAGCCAGACTTAAGGAATGCTCAATGAAGTTCCAGGTTCAGAGCTCCCCCTGCTGGCCGGAGGGAGAACTGTGTTGGGTGTTAACTTACTGGCCAATAGATCTCCCAATTACCTCCAGGCTCAGCATTAACCCTTTGGGAGGGCAATGCTGTTGTGGCGACCAGGTCCTGGGGCGCCACAGTTACAGCTTACCGCAGCTGCCAGATGCCGGCTCCTGCTCCCTGCTCGCTTCATTTCGTCGCTCTCTCGCTGTCACACACAGCGATGTGTGTGTCACAGCGGGAGAGTGACGACCAAAAAATGAAGCTGGACATTCAGCAACGACCGGCGACCTCACAGCAGGGGCCAGGTCGTTGACGGGACGTCGCTGCAACGTCACAGAAAATGGTGACGTAGCAGCGACGTCGTTGTCGTTGTCGCTGTGTGTGACACCAGCTTAAGAGTAGTGATCTTATGAATCTCCTTTACGGAAAAAAAACCCATCAATAAAAAACAATAATGGTGCCTGTCTGAAGTGTATGTGAATGTTATTACAGCTTATGGTTACTGGATTACTGCAGAGGGGCTCTTGATCCAAAGATTTGTTTTCTGCTTGACATATTTGGAGTTGTGAAGGAATTTTTTTCCTTAGCAGAGAAAAATTGGCTTTTACCTCATGGGTTGCTTTTTTTTCCTTCCTCTGGATCAACACTGTAAGGCCTGTTTCACACGTCAATGAACAACACAGATATTTTTCACTGGCGTGTTAAAAACGCATATGTCCCTCCGTGTGATGTGATTTCATGGCACACGTGTGATCTCCATGTGCTATCCGTGATCAGTGAAAGAACATGCAGATCGGGTATTCCGAACTCACCTGTCCCCGTTCCTGCTGTTCGTGGTGCTCAATCTCTGGCTCTGCTGTGTCTGGCTGCTGCTGTGTCACTGCTAATATGCTATTCAAGAGAGTAATTAGCCGGCTAGGAAGCAGCAGACAGCAGCAGCCGAACACAGCATCGCTGGAGAAGGTGAGTATAAAAAGGTTTTAATTTCAAAGATACATTTTTTTTGGTATGTGTTTCATGGATCATAACATGGTGTAGTTTGTGGGACATCAGTGATGCTAGAAAAAAATGGACAAGTCTCTGTGCGGAAACACAGGCACGCGTGTATGCCGCATGGAAACATGGTCAGTGAAAAATCACTGATGTGTGTGCAGACCCATTGATTTTGATGGGACTGTGTATGTCTGTGATTTTGGTAAGTATAAAAACTGTCACATACGTACCAGAATCACTGATGTGTGTAAGAAGGGTTTAGAAATATATAACATATATAAAAATATCTTATGACATGCAGAAGTTTTATTGCCAGATGAATAAACTGTGCCTTTGTGGCAAACACCCTGGCACAACTGCTTTGTGTGAATATACCCTTATTTGTTTGCGTTTAGATGGATGATCAGAGCCTGAGAACAACAATATCAGTATTTTCCACCTGTGCCATTTTTTCTTCAAGACATTGCGGTTTGTCTGTATTCTAATGGGAATTGGTACTTTAACCTGCCTCGTGCAAGTACAAGTATAGTAGCTGTAGCCTATAGTTTTTTCTGGTTTATGGATATAAAAACTTAATTAAAATTTATACCAGATTTTAAGGAAAAACAATAAACAGTTAATTTTGAGGAAAAGATAACATTTTATCGGGATTTACTGCTGCAATTCTGGCTAAAGGCCATTGACAGGAGGAACATGTTTGAAGTCTGTTTTTGCAACACAACTAAATTTATTGGAAAAATATTGAGAAAACCATGGTACATGTCACAAAGAAAAATGGAGAAGGCAGTAGGCTACAGTACTTCAGAGAACAGTTAGGCAGGAATAATACATCAGAAAGCGCAGACCAGCATGAAGTAGTTTGTCCAAGTGAAATCAAACAGAAATTTTCTTCAAAGAATGTAAAGTTCAGATGTATATGTGTATGGGATGGTTGTAATTGAAACAGGACTGCAGTGTCTGGTGTTGAGTTTCTTAGGAGAACGAAAACTAGGGAATGGTGATTGACTATTTGTGTTCTCAGTGACAGGGCAGCATTTCCACATTTCAAGAATAAATCAAGTAGTAATAGATATGCAGGAACGAAACATCGTGGCAAACCTGGGATCTATAATACAAAAATCCTGTACACACTAAAAGTCAATAGACCAAAAATTGCTAAAAAAAAATCATTTTTATTGTGGCACATTCAAAGTAAAGCCTGCTTTACACGTTACGATTAAGCATACGATATCGTATGTGATCGTAACCGCCCCCATCATATGTGCGGCATGTTCAATTTGTTGAACGTGTTGCACAAACGATTATTTGCTGTCACACGTACTTACCCTTCCATATGACCTCGATGTGGGCGGCGAATGTCCACTTCCTGGAGTGGGAGGGACGTTCGGCGTCACATCGACGTCACGCGGCAGCCAGCCAATAGAAGCGGAGGGTTGGAGGTGAGCGGGACGTAAACATCCCGTCCACCTACTTCCTTCCGCATTGCCGGCGGGAGCCGCGGGACGCAGGTAAGATCTGTTCATCGTTCCCGGGGTGTCACACACTGCGATGTGTTCTGCCTCGGGAACATTGAACAACCTCACGTTCATTTTTTAGCAATTGAACGACGTGCATGCGATGAACGTTTTAATGTTCAATCGCAATCGCACGTGGCTGTCACACGCTACAATATAACTTACGATGCCGGATGTGCGTCACTTACGACGTTACCCCGACGACACATCGTAAGATATATTGTAGCGTGTAAAGCCCGCTTAACATCTGACGTTTCAGCAGATTTGCTTTTATCAAAGTTTTTATCTAAGAATGTAAGTCAACATACACAGGTGTCAAATCAGAGGATATATCGCTTGATAAGATGAAACAGCCCTGATCGCAACTCTGTCTGTCCGGTAACACTTTTTCATCCAGTCATATGAAGGGATTTTTTCCTTGTTTCATCATATCAAGCAATATATCCTCTGATTTGGCACCTGTGTATGGTAACTCACATTCTAAAGGCCGCTTTACACACTGCGACATCGCTAAAGCATTGTCGTTGGGGTCACAGAATTTGTGACACACATGCGGCCACGTTAGCGATGTTGTTGCGTGTGACACCTACGTGCGATCAAAAATCGTCGCAAACACGTGTAAAATCGCTAATCGGTGACATGCTCCCCTATTCCCAGTTATCGTTGCTACTGCAGGTACGATGTTGTTCATCATTTCTGCGGCAGCACACATCGCTGTGTGTGACACCGCAGGAACAAGGAACCTCACCTTACCTGCGGCCGCCGGCAATGAGGAAGGAAGGAAGTGGGCGGGATGTTACACTTCTATTGGGCGCCCGCTTAGTGACGTAGCTGTGACGCCGAACAAACCGCCCCCTTAGAAAGGAGGCGGTTCTCCGGTCACAGTGACGTCGCTAGGCAGGTAAGTAGTGTGACAGGTCTGCGCGATTTTGTGTGCCACGGGCAGCGATTTGCCCGTGACGCCAAACTGATGGGGGCGGCTATGCAAGCTAGCGAGATCGCGTGTAAATCGGCCTTTAGATAAAAACTTTGATAAAAGCAAATCTGCTGAAACGTCAGATGTTACTTTGAATGTGCCACAATAAAAACTTTGAATGTGCCACAATAAAAACAATTTTTTGAGCAATTTTTTGGTCTATAGACTCTTAGTGTGTACAGGATTTTTGTATTATATATACTTGATTTTTTCTGAACACACAAACTACATTTATCAGGGAAACACGGAATAATTGTTAATAAACCTGGGATCTAGTCATAAGCTAGTTTGTAGTTTAGTTTAATTCAAGCAATACAATCACTGATGTGATCCGCGTGACATCAGTGTTACATGTACCGGAGAAAACACATGTCTCTGAAACAAAATGATTTTCTATACTCACCTGTCTCCAGTGCTGCCGTCTTCACTGCTGCTGTCACTTGCCTCCAGGCCCGCTCATTATGCTCATGAATATTCACTGCACCGCGGACCCAGAAGCAGCAGCCCCAAGACAGCAACAGCAGGGACAGCAAAGCTGGGGACCGGTGAGTTAAAAGTTCCTGATCTCCATGTGCTATCACGGATAGCACACGGAGAACACACGTGTGCCAAAATCACGGCATACGAATGGCCATATGCACCTTCAACACGGATCCTGAAAAATGTGAATTTTTATCATAGATGTGTGAAGGGGGCCTAAGAGGGAGGACTTAAGGTAGTGTAATCCCCCTGAAGACATCAACCATACTACTGTGAATGGTGATATATAGAGTGTCTCATATAAGCTGTAGTAGGTAGATTGTAAGATAGTGTAATGTATATTCAATGTAGCATGGTAAAATGTGTAGCATAGTGCAGGATATAGCAGTTTTGATAATGTAAGGTGCAACATATAAGATGGATGTTATGTGGGCCGCAGTACTAAAACTGGCCACAAGAGGTTGTTAGCTCCTTGTTTCTATGTTTAGATTTCCATGTGGACTCTAGGAGTCGGTGTTCAGGCATGATAGGGTTAATATCCTAGCCAGCCAGAAAGGGGTAACAATGTCCAAGGAAGAGTAGTTCCTGTTTTAGAGGGCAGTTGGGAGTGAAAGCAAAGGAGAAAAAACATGTAGAGAAGGCATGAGAGTAGAAAGGGCTCAGGATGCAGAATCAGCTTGCCAGAGGCAGCAACATCTTAGGCTATATTCACACATCAGTTTTTTGGCATCAGGCACAATCCGGTGTGTGCCTGATGCAATGGCGCAGAATATGCAAAAACGGATGCGCTGGAGCCTTTTTTTGACGTATATGGTATACCGGATCCGTCAAAAAACGGATCCAGCGCATCTGTTTTTGCATCCGTTTCATCCATTTTTTTCCTGGATCCGTTATTTACAATAAATTGGAGCATGCTCAGTTTAAAAAAATGGATCCAGCGGCTGCATCCGTTTTTTGCCGCATCGCGCCGGATCCAGCGTTCATAGGCTCCCATTGTAAATCACGCCGTGATACGTTTTTTTTTCAGTGACAAAAAACGTTCAATGAGACATTCCATCCGGCCACTGCATTGAGTAATTACGCCAGATCCGTCAAAAGCCGGATGCAACGCAAGTCCATCAGGCACACTCTGGCGCTAATACAAATCAATGGGGATAAAACGGATCCGGCGCCGTATCCGTTTTATCCATTTTTTTCCAGATTGTGCCTGATGGAAAAAAACTGATGTGTGAACGTAGCCTTAGGCACTCCTATGAGGCAAGCTTGTGAAAAAGGAGAAGACAGTGTTGGCCAGTGGAAAGGAGACATTAGTGAAGAAGGGATGCCTATCTGAAGGAAATTTGCACTAGGATAGCGGCTTTACAAGCAGCCCTTTATATGTAGGGAAGCAATGCTGGAGGTATAGTAGCCACAGCGACACACCTGGACCCATATGGCTTAATATCTGTAGGATGAGGATAATCCAGCCCTCCCCTGCTTTCTTGTAGCCTCTGTTGAAGAGAATAAGATGTCATCTGTAACTCTCACCGGTTAATTGTAAAGAGGGAAATGGAGGACGTTTAACTTGTTATTTCATGTGTGTGAGATAACACGAATATAAAAGTGACATTGTTCTTATGCCTTGGCTTGTCTTCTTTATTTTGGGTATGAAACAATACGGAACCACACAATGTCCAATCCCGGAGATAGTGAAGTCCCCGGACTCAGAGGTACCAACGCCATAACTCCAAACATCTGCTCACTCAATACAGTATTCTGTAGCGTTTTCATGTATGTGTACGCCACTTGACAGACAGACCCACTGGAATCATTAAGAGCTGTGCGCCTCCTCATTAGCGTTTGACTCCAGCAAGCCCCCTGATCAAGATTGGCGTGAATATTGCCAGTCCTGATGAATCGGGGGCTTTTGGGTAGCACAAGCATGCCAAAAATGAATCAAATGGAGCATACGGGACCAATATAACAGTTGTCATCTATCCTGATGGATGATAACTTATTATTACCAGAATATCCCTTTAAATGTATCATTAGCGTAGAAATTCTAATATTCTTAGGGCTAAGTTATGTCTTATAGCAATTTCTTTTTTTTAAAAAAAGATTTATCTACATTAGTATTCCTATCCCCTGGGACCCATGAATAGAAATAGAAAGCACTAATGTAAAAGATAACATTCCTAATTCTGACCTTTATAAAGCCCATTAAAAGCCTTGCGCTAACCCCGCATCTGAACCTAACCAACATCAGGCACAATTTAAGAGCACATCTAATCCCAGCATAAATTCTGGCCATTGAGCATAAATCTATGTGTAAGACTATTTTAGGTAGTCAGTGTGATCTGATACTGCCTGCCAAGATATATATATATATATATATATATATATATACACAGTGCTGGCCAAAAATATTGGCACCCCTGCAATTCTGTCAGAGAATACTCAGTTTCTTCTTGAAGATGATTGCAATCACAAATTCTTTGATATTATTAACTTCATGTATTTTGCTTGCAATGAAAAAACACAAGAGAGAATGAAACAAAAATCAAATCATTGATCATTTCACACAAAACTCCAAAAATGGGCCAGACAAAAGTATTGGCACCCTTAGCCTAATACTTGGTTGCACAACCTTTAGCCAAAATAACAGCGAACAACCGCTTCCGGTAACCATCAATGAGTTTCTTACAATGCTCTGCTGGAATTTTAGACCATTTTTCTTTGGCAAACTGCTCCAGGTCCCTGAGATTTGAAGGGTGCCTTCTCCAAACTGCCATTTTGAGATCTCTCCACAGGTGTTCTATGGGATTGAGGTCTGGACTCATTGCTGGCCACTTTAGTAGTCTCCAGTGCTTTCTATCAAACCATTTTCTAGTGCTTTTTGAAGTGTGTTTTGGGTCATTGTCCTGCTGGAAGACCCATGACCTCTGAGTAAGACCCAGCTGTCTCACACTGGGCCCTACATTATACTGCAAAATTTGTTGGTAGTCTTCAGACTTCATAATGCCATGCACACGGTCAAGCAGTCCAGTGCCAGAGGCAGCAAAGCAACCCCAAAACATCAGGGAACCTCCGCCATGTTTGACTGTAGGGACCGTGTTCTTTTCTTTGAATGCCTCTTTTTTTTCCTGTAAACTCTATGTTGATGGCTTTTCCCAAAAAGCACTACTTTTTTCTCATCTGTCCAGAGAACATTCTTCCAAAACCTTTTAGGCTCTCTCAGGTAAGTTTTGGCAAACTCCAGCCTGGCTTTTTTATGTCTCGGGGTAAGAAGTGGGGTCTTCCTGGGTATCCTACCATACAGTCCCTTTTCATGTTTGGATGTTACTCGAGGTTCTTTATACACCATCCGCACAATCTTGCGTTGAAATCTCTCGTCAATTTTTCTTTCCCTTCCACATCTAGGGAGGTTAGCCACAGTGCCATGGGCTTTACACTTCTTGATGACACTGCGCACCGTAGACACTTTCAGGAACTTTCAGGTCTTTGGAGATGGACTTGTAGCCTTGAGATTGCTCATGCTTCCTCACAATTTGGATTCTCAAGTCCTCAGACAGTTCTTTGGTCTTCTTTCTTTTCTCCATGCTCAATGTGGTAAACACAAGGACACAGGACAGAGGTTGAGTCAACTTAAATCCATGTCAACTGACTGCAAGTGTGATTTAGTTATTGCCAACACCTTAGGTGCCACAGGTAAGTTACAGGTGCTGTTAATTACACAAATTAGAGAAGCATCACGTGATTTTTCAAACAGTGCCAATACTTTTGTCCACCCTCTTTTTATGTTTGGTGTGGAATTATATCCAATTTGGCTTTATGACAATTTTTTTTTTTTTCATTGAAGACAAATGAAATGAAGATAATAATACCAAAGAATTTGTGATTGCAATCATTTTCAAGAAGAAACTGAGTATTATCTGACAGAATTGCAGGGGTGCCAATACTTTTGTCCAGCACTGTATACACTGTATATACACACTGTATATACATGAATAAATTTATACAGCAGCATTTGTACAATAACATATGCAGAGCAGCAGCTGGCAATAATTAATGACCATAATAAAACACCTTGATTTAGGGTTTAAAAATGAAGTTTAACAAAGCTCTGTGGACCAGGAACGCCTGTGCGCTGCAGTCCAAGATGGCCCAAACTTGCGTAGAAAAAGACGAAATTCCAGGAGCAAAAAAAAAATCCTTATAAAATGTCCAGTTTATTTTACATACATTAAAATTCCAGGGCTTGTATCGCCGTCCTACAAGCTTTAGACAGACATGTCCTTACTCATGGCCTGAAACAACTAAACAAACTCTTTTTTTTTAAAAAAAATCACTAATATGAGTCACAGGATTCGTTTACTTTATGAAATCAGATAAATGTGCTCGTATTAGAAAAGTATCAAAACTCCGCAATGTTGCTAAATCTTAGCATAATCAGACAATATCTATAGTGCAGCGGTATTATTCAACAAAAACTTATCAGCAAACAATTGTATGTTATAAATTAATATGTGGGACATCCGTATATACATTATGCAATGAGAAAAGACAGCCATAAAGCAAACTTAAATCACCACTCCAGAGGTTTCTTTTTTTCACCGCTGGAGTGTTGCTTTTAATCTAAAGTCCCTGCGCCATGTCTTTTACTCACGCGTTTTCACCTTATTGGCACGTCTCTGGCAGCCTCAGGCAGTTGGTGACCTATCGGCAGCTCCAGTGTTTCATGGAACTAGCTGGAGGTCACAACTCAATAGAAATCTATGAGAGCATTTGTCTGGCTCTCATAGAGTTACACTAAGTGCTTATGACGTAACTTTTAACTTCTAGACAGTCAGAAGTTGTAGTCATGAGATGGAGCTGCGGAACTGGAGTGACGCTGAAAAAAGGGGAAACCACAAGAGGGTGAGTATTATACCAGAGGCAGGGACCTTAGATATAAAGCACCACCCCAGAGCAGAAAATAAAATGCTGAAGTTGTGCTTTAAATTACTTTTTTTGTCCACTGCAGTTTGTTTAAAAAAAACAACCAAACAAATAGGTTGTGCTTTATTCATCCTCACCAGGTGCAGCACTGAGTCTCTACTGCTCTCGGTGACAGATATTATAGGCAGCACTGACAACACAGACCCAGAGTGCTACCTCAAATTAAATATTATAAAAACAATTTTTATTGAAATTCATTAAAAATTCAAAATTCCACCTGTGAAAATTATATAACACATACAAATAATACCAGGACCATAGGACAGCTCTAATATATCCGCCCAAAGGAACAAAAACAATTATTCCATAGGTAATCGTATTAATAATCCTGCCGAAGGTACAGTATCTCAATCTTACTCTTTCTTTCCTCTACCTGCCAATGGAGATGCAACATAAAGTCACAATACACCCTAAATGTAAAAAGGTGCCCCCATTCCTCGGCGGCTTTCCCTCCTATGATATCCCTTGTCTCCCTCGTGATCAAATGAGGTCTAAAGGTTATACCATTAGTAGTCAGGAAAGATAAGGAAAATAAACTTATCTGAGAGATGTTTGAGTCAGTTAATCCCTTAGCAATCCTTTTTCCATAACGTACAGGCATCCGAGCTTTCCATGGTCCTCAACCCAATAATACAAATTCACACAGTCTCAACGTTTTTCTCCCCATACAATTAGTTAGGGTTCATCAGGAGACAATGAAAAATGACTGGCCCAATCACCTGTGGGACAGACAGATATCAAGAACCCCCAAATCCAAACCATAATGTAGAGAATCTTGAGATATAAAGCAGACATACCTAATAGTTATTAAGGGGGCTACTCATACAGCAGCACACACCTCTCCATGTGGATGTATATAATGGACGTCTTACCCTGTTGCTGACTCTCCTTAAATACACCCATACAGGGGTTATCTAAACTAGGTAATTGCCTCCAGGAACGCCCCGCTACCTGGGAAACCCCGGATGTATAATAAGCACGCACTCACCGCTCTGATACAACCGGAATCCATGCCGGAAGTAAACAATTCCACATAAAGGTCATAAAGATAAGTTTTCAAAAAGGTTGGTTCTTGTACACCAACTAAATAGAACTACATAGATTCAGAGAAAGGGGTAATTATGGATACAGAATTAAATAGATACAAAATATCATAAGATGGTGAAAAATAGTTTCACTCATCCAGACACAGCTTATTCCTTTACGGAATAATATTAGCCTGACGGCTATAGATCAAAGCTTATTTTGATGTGGTCCAAGGTGTTTCCGTTTCGGGACAGATGCCTCCTATAAGAAGCAGCCAAACGTCAGTTGTTCGTTCAAGCCTTTTGGGTGTACACAGTCAAAACGATATATCCATTTGCTTTACCTTTGCAACAAGAGTTTATTCCAGTTGCCTTTTCTAATTGGTTCCGGGACGACTTCAATGATTTTAAAAATAATAGAGTTCAAGTTTCCACCGTGTACCTGCCTAACATGTTGTGAAATCGAGGTGTCTCTCTCGTTTCGTACATCTCCCAGATGTTCCCCGATACGCTTTCTTTGTTCTCTTTTCGTTTTCCCAATGTAGTCCAAGTGGCAAGTGCATTTTGCCACATAGATAACCCCCTCGGTACTACAATTGGCGAAATCCCGGATCTCATATTCACGGTGCGTACATGCCGACACCACCTGCTTCCCTGGTGAAATCCATTTGCAGAACTTGCACCGTCCGCATCTATAAACCCCATTTACCTTCCTGTCTAGCCAAGTCCCTTCTCTTTGGGGAGCCTGATACAAACTGTGTACTAACCTGTCTTTTAGGGACCTCCCCTTCCGGAAGGTAATCATGGGCCGTACCCCAACGAAATCCTTCAAATTCGGGTCCGCCCTCAAGATTCCCCAATGTTACTCCAAGATCGTATAAACCTCCCGATTATGATTGTCAAAGGTACCAATCACCCTCGTGATATTCTCAAGCTCTTCCTTTTGTTTAGCTACCAATAATTCATCCCTATCTCTTAGTACAGCATGTTTATACGCTTTTTTTAGGGTACCAGCCGGATACCCCCTCTCTGTAAATCTCTGACAAAGATCTCCCGCTTGTTTATGGAAGGCTTCACTTGTGGAGCAATTCCGCTTCAGTCTTAGATATTGGCCTCTTGGTATCCCCCTTTTTAAAGGTTCAGGGTGGTGACTCGTCCAGTGTAGGAAACTGTTGGTTGCCGTCTTTTTTCTAAAGACCTGGGTTTCTATCTGCCCCTCAGTTCCCCTCATCAGAAGGACATCCAAAAAGGCCATTTTATCAACACCTATGTCATAGGTAAATGACAGACCAATATCGTTCCTATTCAGATACTTCACAAAATCTTGGAAGGAACCGACTGTCCCAGTCCAAAGGACCAGGACATCATCAATATAGCGGCCACAGTAGGTAATGTGTTTAACCCACTCCGAGTGTGGTTCCTGGAACACCATTGTATCCTCCCACCAGCCCAGGTACAGGTTTGCGTACGATGGGGCACATGAACACCCCACCGCAGTACCCCTGAGCTGGTGGTAATACCTCCCATTAAAGATGAAAAAATTATGGGTCAAAATGTGTTCCATCAGTTTTAAAGTGAACCTACTATGTTTCTCGTAATGGGTACCTCTACTGTCCAGGAAGTATTTTACTGCCTTAAAACCTAAATCATGCGGGATAGAGCTGTATAGAGCCTCTACATCTATTGAGGCAAAAATAGTTTCTTTATTAATCATCACTCCATTGATCCTTCTCAAGAGGTCACTCGTATCATGGAGATATGAAGACAAAGAAACCACGAATAGTCTGAGAATGGAGTCCAGGTATACACCAACGTTCTGAGTAAGGGAATTAATCCCTGCTACAATGGGTCTCCCCTTTAGGGGAGAAGTCCCCTTGTGAACTTTGGGTAATGTATAGAACATTGGTGTAACCGGAAACCTCTCGTGCAAAAAATCAAATTCATTTTGTGAGATAAGGCGATCTCCAAGTCCCTCGGACAAAATATCAGCCAATACTTTGCTGAATTCTATAGTAGGATCTCGCTCTAGGGTCGCATAGCCGCCATGATCACGTAAGATGGAATAACACATTTTTTGGTAAATGTTGTGATTCATGACGACTATGTTCCCTCCTTTGTCCGAAGGTTTGAAGATCAAGTCTTTTCTATTGGCAAGTATTGACAAAGCATCCATCTCGTTTTTTTCATATTGGGGGGAAAACCAGTTCTCACATCAGACAATGCTTTCAAATCTTCAGCAACCACTTTAAGAAAAATGTCCACACTGTCCAAGTCCCCTCCGGGAGGCTGTTTTTCACTCTTTTTTTTTGAGGGTGGTAAAAGGTCCCTGTCCTGGTTGTCTAAGACACTCATTATCCAAATCTATCAGATTATCAAATGTTTCCCTATCTTCCGGGGTAATACCCAAGAGGTTGTACTTAGATGATTCAGTTGTTTTAAAAAACTTTTTCCACTTTAATTTCCTACCGAATAAGGCCAGGTCCTTGGTCCAAGTAAATGGATCAAAGCGCTCAGTGGGTACAAAAGACAGACCCCTGCTTAGGATGCTTAGGTCCAACGCAGTCAATGTCTGTCCAGATAGATTGATAATATGATTGTCTACTTCCTGTGTCTCCTGTTCTGGTTGGTGAACTGCTCCCGGGGTCTTAGATCGTATGTGGAACAGACAGATATAAAGAATCCGGGATTTCGCCAATTGTAGTACCGAGGGGGTTATCTATGTGGCAAAATGCACTTGCCCCTTGGACTACATTGGGAAAACGAAAAGAGAACTAAGAAAGCGGATCGGGGAACATCTGGGAGATGTACGAAATGAGAGAGACACCTCGATTTCACGACATGTTAGGCAGGTACACGGTGGAAACTTGAACTCTATTATTTTTAAAATCATTGAAGTCGTCCCGGAACCAATTAGAAAAGGCAACTGGAATAAACTCCTGTTGCAAAGGGAAAGCAAATGGATATATCGTTTTGACTGTGTACACCCAAAAGGCTTGAACGTCAATGTAAATGGAATGAACCCTTCCCCCCCCCCTTTTTTTTTTTTTTTTTTATCTTTATTTTTCTCTCTCTTCTCTTTTTCCTTCTTAGCTTCTTATTGCATTTAAATATGTCTTCAAAGAGTCAAATAATAATGTAAATAATAGCAAATGTTATGGGTGTCAACATCTGCAAGTCTACAATATTCACTAGTCTGATACAATTTTTGTAAATAGTTTAATCCTGTATGTTTTCCCATTTCCCTCCCCTTGTGGTTTTCCCTTTTCATTTCCAAAATTCCCCCAACAAAAGCCTTGTTCCTTATTTTTCCTCCCTCCCTTCCAATATCCTCCTCCCCCTTAAATTTCAATGGTTAAACATCTTTATGATTACTTATCTACTTTTGGATATACTTACATAAGAGTGTTTGAAATTCTATGACTGTTATGTTATGTTATGTTATGTAATAAAAATATTGAAACACATATATAATAAAACTCACCTGGTGGTATCATTCCCCAGGTCAGTACGAGTTCATACAGAAAAAAAAAACAAAAAAAAAAAAAAACAAAAGGCTTGAACGAACAACTGACGTTTGGCTGCTTCTTATAGGTGGCATCTGTCCCGAAACGGAAACACCTTGGACCACATCAAAATAAGCTTTGATCTATACCCGTCAGGCCAATATTATTCCGTAAAGGAATAAGCTGTGTCTGGATGAGTGAAACTATTTTTCACCATCTTATGATATTTTGTATCTATTTAATTCTGTATCCATAATTACCCCTTTCTCTGAATCTATGTAGTTCTATTTAGTTGGTGTACTAGAACCAACCTTTTTGAAAACTTATCTTTATGGCCTCCACTATTAGTTTGTATTAATTGCCCTTTTTTCCTCCCCCCCCCCCCTCCCAATACCCCACACCCTTCCGAAAATAATAGCTGGGATATACAGTGTTTGGGATCGTAGCCTGTGCGGTCATGTGACCTGGGTGAAGCATGTGGGTTTGTTTACTTCTGGCGCAGCTTCCGGGTCCCCTTTAATAGTGAATTCTGTATTTAAGTAAAGAATCGCTATGCATTTATATCAGTTTCTCCCTGCATAGCATTTAAATGCGGTGGTTTAATATAGATTTTGAAACTGACTAGGATTGCGATTCTTTATAAGTTTAAGGGAGGCGGGGATGTGTTTAGGAGGTGAGGGGGACGGCCCATGCTGTCATGTGATCTCGTGGGTAACACCCACGTAGGCAGCATTAGCTGGGGTATGGGACGTCCTGGATCGCACGTCACTTCCAGGTCTTTTGTGCCTGCTATGAAGAATATATGATGATCCGGTGACGCAGCCTATGGGGTCACATGACCCGGATGGGTCATGTGGAATTGTTTACTTCCGGCATGGATTCCGGTTGTATCAGAGCGGTGAGTGCGTGCTTATTATACATCCGGGGTTTCCCAGGTAACGGGGCGTTCCTGGAGGCAATTACCTAGTTTACATAACCCCTGTATGGGAGTATTTAAGGAGAGTCAGCAACAGGGTAAGACGTCCATTATATACATCCACATGGAGAGGTGTGTGCTGCTGTATGAGTAGCCCCCTTAACAACTATTAGGTATGTCTGCTTTATATCTCAAGATTCTCTACATTATGGTTTGGATTTGGGGGTTCTTGATATCTGTCTGTCCCACAGGTGATTGGGCCAGTCATTTTTCATTGTCTCCTGATGAACCCTAACTAATTGTATGGGGAGAAATGCGTTGAGACTGTGTGAATTTGTATTATTGGGTTGAGGACCATGGAAAGCTCGGATGCCTGTACGTTATGGAAATAGGATTGCTAAGGGATTAACTCTGACTCAAACATCTCTCAGATAAAGGCCCCGTCACACTAAGCAACATCGCTAGCAACATCGCTGGTAACGAACAACTTTTGTGACGTTGCTAGCGATGTTGCTGTGTGTGACATCCAGCAACAACCTGGCCCCTGCTGTGAGGTCGTTGGTTGTTGCTGAATGTCCTGGGCCATTTTTTAGTTGTTGCTGTCCCGCTGTGAAGCACAGATCGCTGTGTGTGACAGCGAGACAGCAACAACTAAATGTGCAGGCAGCAGGAGCCGGCTTCTGCGGAGGCTGGTAACCAATGTAAACATCGGGTAACCAAGAAGCCCTGTCCTTGGTTACCCGATATTTACCTTTGTTACCAGCCTCAGCCGCTCTCACTGTCAGTGCCGGCTCCTGCTCTGTGCACATTTAGCTGCAGCACACATCGGGTAATTAACCCGATGTGTGCTGTAACTAGGCGAGCAGGGAGCCAGCGCTAAGCATTGTGCGCTGCTCCCTGCTCTGTGCACATTTAGCTGCAGCACACATCGGGTAATTAACCCGATGTGTGCTGTAACTAGGCGAGCAGGGAGCCAGCGCTCAGTGTGCGCTGCTCCCTGCTCTCTGCACGTGTGGCTGGACACTGGTTGCTGGGGAGCTCACCAGCAACTCGTGTAGCGACGCTCCAGCGATCCCTGCCAGGTCAGGTTGCTGGTGGGATCGCTGGAGCGTCGCAGTGTGACATCTCACCAGCAACCTCCTAGCAACTTACCAGCGATCCCTATTGTTGTTGGGATCGCTGGTAAGTTGCTTAGTGTGACTGGACCTTAAGTTTATTTTCCTTATCTATCCTGACTACTAATGGTATAACCTTTAGACCTCATTTGATCACGAGGGAGACTAGGGATATCATAGGAGGGAAAGCCGCCGAGGAATGGGGGCACCTTTTTACATTTAGGGTGTGTTGTGACTTTATGTTGCATCTCCATTGGCAGGTAGAGGAAAGAGAGAGTAAGGGTCATTGAGATACTGTACCTTCGGCAGGATTATTAATACGATTACCTATGGAATAATTGTTTTTGTTCCTTTGGGTGGATATATTGGAGCTGTCCTATGGTCCTGGTATTATTTGTATGTGTTATATAATTTTCACAGGTGGAATTTTGAATTTTTAATGAATTTCAATAAAAATTGTTTTTATAATATTTAATTTGAGGTAGCACTCTGGGTCTATATTGATTTACTACCTTTTGCAATAGGTTTCTAAGTGGTAAAAGCACTGACAACACGTCAACAACTATTTCCCCAAACCTATACCTAAGCACCTCATCAGCCAATCAGTTTAATGCTCTGTACTGATGAAGGGCAAAAGACACAAAACTATGGTGATGACAGATGGGTTTCACGTTTGGGTGGCATGAGTTACTCTGCTAAGACATAAAATGAATTTACAAATGCTTCTTCTAGGGGCTCTTAGGCGCTTACTGCATAATGATTAATTATTACAGTCAATGTGTTTTGTAATGCCCATGTCGGCGTCCTTGCACTCTCCTGCTCCCCTCCCCTCGGGAGGTCGCCGATTCCCTCACATGTCCAGGTGTGCTGCAGCAGGAGTCCCATTCCCGTCCCATGCTGCAGCCCCATGGAGCGTCTGTACTCCTGACAGGCTCCAGGCCTCAGCCCGTATGGCACGCCTGTGGTCACAGCCCCTTTCTTAAAGGGCCAATGTAGAGTGCTAGGGAGGTGCAGTCGTGGACGAGGGTCATGGCGATCCTCAACCCACCCCGGCACAGTACAGACATGGGAGTAGAGTGGAGTGGGTGTTATGTGGTGTGGAGGTGGTACCTGCTGACTGCTGCGCATCCATTTCTTCAGCATCTGCTGACTGCCGCACTTCCATTTCTTCAGCCGGCTTCTCCGGCTCCTGTACACTTCCATGGGCCTCATGCCCCATGCACTCAGTAAGCAGACGACTACCAGGTAACACTTGAATGATTTCACTAAACAGATGCTTTACATTTACTTTCCATTTTCTCAGGACAGAGACGTCATCATCATCATTTCTCATACACATCAACTTTTGTAACTGGCTCAGCTCTTCAGGGACGGCCGTAATGGGGCGACTTATCCTTCGCTTTGGACCCACTTCACCAGCATGGTGGTGGATCGTTTAGCTCGGCTCACAGTTGGATGGATCTACTTGCCCTTCCACCGCAACTGCTTTCCCACACGTACCGGCAGATAACGCCTAAGGTAGGGACGTCCCAATTTCTCTTTTACGTCTCCATGACACACTGGAATTATGTTCACTGTAGATGAGCCCCCTTCAGATATCTCTGCTGCTTTCTGATTCTTTTCCTTTCTTTCCTGTCTCTGTCCCACTTCAACTACCTCCACCCTGTTCACTCCACTCTGCTCTTCTTACCCTTCTGGTGCTTGTCTCCTGTTCTGCACACTACTGCAGCTTTTTCCTAACTGACTGAAACAGGAAGCTGCCTTTTCCTATATCTCTTCCTGTGCTGGTGAGCCACCCTCTCACTTAACCCCTGCTGCGCAGTCAGTCCCCATATCCATCCCTTCTCACCAAGGGAACTGGGAACGTATAACACCTGGTGGCAGCTGGTCGTATTACAGGAGAATGCATTATATTAGCACACGAATACCATATAATTGTCAGAAATATTTACATTGTAGTTTCCTTAGTCATCTCTTCGGTTTGGGGGCGATAGAGCACTGGTAACCCTATTACACCAGCATCCTCCTAACCCAGAAGTGCCTTCCAGGTCAGCTGGGAGGTTGCAGGTATTCAAGGCAACTCTGGCCTTTTGAGAGTTGCCTAGCAATGAATTAAGGCCGCTTTACAGGCTGCGACATTGCTAGCATTGTCACTCGTGAAAGCATCCGCCCCCGTCGGTTGTGCGTCACGGGAAAATCGCTGCCCGTGGCGCACAATATAGTTAGTCCCCGTCACACGTACTTACCTTCCTAGCGACGTCGCTGTGGCCGGCGAACTGCCTCCTTTCTAAGGGGGCGGTTTGTGTGGCGTCACAGCGATGTCACTAAGCAGCCGCTCAATAGAAGTGGAGGGGCGGAGAGCAGCCAAAAGAAAGTGACGCCCACCTCGTTGCCAGAGGACGCAGGTAAGGTGTTGCTCCTCGTTCCTGGGGTGTCACACGTAGAGATGAGTGCTGCCTCAGGAAAGACAAACAACCTGTGTCCTGCAACAGCAACGATATTTGGGATTAGAACGTCGCGTCAACGATCAACGATTAGGCGAGTATTTTTGATCATTAGCGGTTGTTTGTACGTTTCCATTTCACACGCTAACGAGGCCGCATGTGCGTCACGAATTCCGTGACCCCAACGACATCTCCCCCTTTAGACTCATTGCTGTAGTCAGGTTCCCTAGCACTGTGTTGCTGCTGCTGTCGTTGTCCCTTTGTGGTAGTTCTGTTTCTAACTGCTGTTTGCATTACAGAGTCCTGATTCCATCACTCCCACCAGCTGCTGCTGCTGCCTTACCCATCCATCCAGGACAGACCCATTACACCCACTGCTGTAAACATCCTCTCCAGCCGCTGCTGCTGTATCCATACATCCCGGACGGATGCATTTCACCCGCTGCTGCAAGCATCCTCTGCAGCCACTGCTGCTGTACCCTTCCGTCCATCCATCCATCCATCCATGCATCCATCCCAGACAGCTCCTCAACACCTGCCGCAACCCATTGTCAGAGACTGTCGATCCCGCACCCCTGGGGCCAGCTGTTGCAGTACCAGTCTTCCCAAGGGGCACCGAAGTCGCACCTGCAGCATAACACCTCCACCATCAGGGGCTCTGGAGAAGGCCAGGTGCAGGTTCGTAGTCAAGCACCTCTGGGTTTTCTGTGTTCTGTGGGTTTACTAAACATCTCAGCTCAACTGACGAGCGCAACATAATTAAATGGTCATTCCCAAAATAATAAGTTCTCACCTATGTATAGCATAGGCAATAATGTAAAGAGGTGGTCTGAAGGCAAAAGTAAAATTCCTTTTAAATCCCTATCCAGCTCCTGAAACCTGCATCGTGATGACGCTTCATTTCATGGAGGGGCACAGAGTCTGTACCTGATGACGCTTTGTTTTAGTATCCCAGCATGCACTGGGATCCTCAAATGAATCATCATCAGACAGGAAATAGAGAACAAAAATAAAATAGCAGTTAGTGTAGTTAGGGAATGGTAGGGAAATTTTAATACAAGTATATTGCAAGGGATAGAAGGCCTCCAATATGATGAGAGGTTGAAAAAGTTGGATTTGTTTAACTTAGAAAAAAGACGTCTCAGAGGAGATCTCATTTATATGTATAAATACATGTGTGGTCAATACAAAGGACTGGCACATGACTTTTTCCTTCCAAAGACAATACTACTAAGGGCCAGGGGGCACTTACTGGGAGTGGAAGAAAGGTGATTCCGGCAGCTAAATAGGAAAGGCTTCTTTACAGTTAGAGCAGTCAGACTGTGGAATTCCCTACCACAAGAGGTAGTAATGGCAGACACTATAACAGCTTTTAAAAAAGGTCTGGATGATTTCCTCAGTACACACAACATTGTTGGTTATAATTAATTTAGTGAAAAAAAATATAACTGGAGGAAGAAGGGTGACCTAGATGGGCCTATGGCTTTTTTAAACCTATGTAACAATATTAGAAAAGATTTAGATTGTAGCATCAAATAGATAGGTATTTAAAATTAAATTTACTTTTGCCTTTGGATCACCATAGACTCTGCCCACTAATGACACTTTGTTTGCGTATCCCAGCATGCATTGAGATTCTAAAACGAATCGTCATCAGACAGGAAATAGAAGAAAACAAATAGCATCACAGTGAAAGTAGTTAGGCAATGGTAGGAAATTTTAATACAAGTATATTAGAAAATAATTAAGATTACAGCATCAAACTAAAAAATTAAATTTTCTTTTCCCTTCGGACCACCCCTTTAATATTTTGGGAATAGTTCTTTAACAGTATGTTGTGAGCTCCCCATTTTGTTTGCTGATGGTAGCAAAAAAATCAGTTTCTTCTGGCCTATATAGCAAAAATAACCATCCTGATGGAGTCCACTTTGATCTCTGCTAAAATCATATATTAGTGATTAGTTCAATATATATATTTTTTTCTTTAAAACTTTGTCCTCCCCTTATAAACCATAGTGTGCGTATATAGATATTATGAGATGGACGTGTTCTCTTCTTACGTGTGAGTGCATCATGCCATTGTCACAACTTGACACAAGTGTCTTCCCAGATTCTGGAACAGACGGTTTCCTTTCTATTGTTCTCAGCTATATTATGACTGGTGTGAAACCTTTCACCTTTTGTCTGAGGTGAGGCAGGAAGATCCCCTCTATATAACTGTCCATAATAGATCCCCCACCTACAATGCAGGCTGTTAGGGCAGAGCAGTTTACGAGCCTGTTTGCTCATCACAGCCCCCTTAACAGTTTGATGACTATGGTTTTGTGATGGAGAAAGGAACTTCCTACAGGCTATAATTGAGCTTTAATTCACTCCTGTTTGCTATTATGTGTTATTTAATGAATGAAATCTACAGAAAGTAATACACTGTATCATTCAATAGACCAACTTCAATCACCGATGCAATCCAACTTGACAGAAGGACTGAGGCTAAGTTCACACACAGAGTTTTTGCGGCTTTTTTTTTCCTGCTCTCTTGCCAATAAAAATGTTGCATTTAAGAAGTACATATTATAGCATTTTCGCTCCTTTTTTTTTTGCAGCAGCATTTTTAGTGTGGATTACGTATGTGCTTTTTCTACAGGAAATATTTAAAGGGAACCTGTCAAATGCAATATGCACCTAGAATCATGAGCAGTCTGCTTCTTCGTTGGGAGTACCCAGGGTGATGGAGTGGGGCAGCTAGATGACACCCTCCACGGGTAGGGGAAGGCCCCGGGACCCTGGATGGTGGGATGGAGTGCAGGGGCAGCGCAGGCTCGCTGGTTGCAGGGGTTAATCAGGTATTCACAGGAAGGAAAGCAGACGCAGACAACGTGGTAAACCAGGCCTCTGGGTGCCGCTTCCCTCTTGAGGAGCTCGTCCGAGTTCCGTCCCCTGCAGCACTACCTGGTGGTCTGTGGCCTGCCTCTGGGCACAGTATTTTAGAGTGTCCAGATGGCCCGTAAGCTTGGAGCTTTCCGGGCCCCGTTCCCTACTATGAATAGCAGAGGAGCTTGCTCTCAGGAGCTCACGGTTGGGATTTCAGTGGGCAGCTTTGCTTGGAAAGCCCTATCCCCCTCTTTGAGCTAGTGCCCCCGATCTCTGAGCTTCGTGGGAACAGTCCATATAGGCCCTGTCCTCCGCAGGTTAATTACCGGGTTGCTTGAAGCTTCTCCCCGACCTAGGATCCATGTACGCCGACGTACCTTCAGTCCCAGACCGGCTATTGAACTGCGGCTGCTGGCTATCCTCCAAGATTAGCCAGGCACCCAGTCTCAATCTCCCGCGACTGGGTCTCCGACTCCTCCGGGTCCAGACCACTGTCTGCAACCTAATCTGCTTCTTCCCTGGGAGCTTCAACTCCCAGCTTTCTCCGAGCTCCTCACAGCTCGAGGGCTACCACTCAACTCTTTGCTCCCCTGGAGCCGACTGACTTGTCACCTCTCACCTCCCTGCCTGACCCCTAGGTGGGTGGCCCTATTCCAGCTTAGCAGCCCACTGGTGTGCCTGACAAGGTGTGGTGCGAGGTGTGAGTAGGATTTGTGGATGCTGGAGGAGGCAGTACTGCAAGATGGGAACCCAGAACCATGGGGGTTGAGTCCTGCACTGGGAGATAAAGAGCGTGCAGTACCCTGTGACGACCTGACTAGTCCAGGGGTGTCACACCTGTATCTAGTGGCATAGATAAAGAGATCTTTAAAAAAAGTATTTCTAAAGATCCCATATGATATGCTACTGAGTGCAGGGACTAGTCACAAGTTAGTCTTTAGTTTAGTCGTTAGTTCTTGCACTCATTCCACCCTCTTAGCATAGTAGCATACCCACAGGGGCGTGCTAATATGCTATTCAATGCCCACTGCCAGCATCATCACCAGCGATGACGCGCATACCTGTGTCCGTTGCTGCAGCCTCAGACGCCGGGTTTAGGATCAATATGCATGATCAGGTCACCGCTAGAGATGAGCGAAGCGGTCGTGGTTCGGCTCGAGTTCGGTTCGTCGAACGGAGGTCTCGTTCGAGTTCAGTTCGTCGAACGTTCGACGAACCGAATTCCAACCGCATAGAAAACAATGGCAGGCAATCACAAACACATAAAAACACCTAGAAAACACCCTCAAAGGTGTCCAAAAGGTGACAAACAACTCACAACACAACACAAACACATGGGAAAGTGACAAGGACATATACTCATGCGAAAACAAAAGAGCAGGACCAGGAAAAAGAGGAGGAGACACAGATATGAGTATATGCAAGGGAACGTCAATGCCATTACTGTGCAACTTGAGCCCTGCTCATTTTAGGCTTCCAATCTGGATAAATTGCCTGAGCTCACCACGTACGCCTTGGGGATCTTGTTGTGTCCCGCAACCAGCGTTTTCTTGGAACGTGTCCTCAGTGCTGCTCGGGGTGTGCTGACAGCTAAGCACACGCATCTGTCCACTGACAATGTGGACAGACTAATGTTCACCAAGATGAACAAGTCATGCCTCTCAGAGGACTTTTCTTCCCCTGGCTCAGCCAGGGGAGGTGAAAGGCACGTGTATTTTTGAGAGTGCTTCATGCAAAGCATCTTTTTCATCTTGAAAATGGGGGTCAACTGATGCCAGTCAAGTGGGGTGTGTGTGGCCCAATTAGTGGAAATGAGGGAGACTGTGGTTGGAGTCCCCTCGCTTTTGAAAAAAGAACCAAGATGAACAAGTCATGGCTCTCTGAGGACTTTTCTTCCCCTGGGTCAGCCAGGGGACGGGAAAGGCACGCGTATTTTTGAGAGTGCTTCATGCAAAGCATCTTTTTCATCTTGAAAATTGGGTCAACTGATGCCAGTCAAGTGGGGTGTGTGTGGCCCAATTAGTGGCAATGAGGGAGACTGTGGTTGGAGTCCCCTCGCTGTGTTTTACATGCTTTTCGAAGGGCATGACATGCCTAAGAGGTTGAGTTTCAGCATCTGCAACTTGTTGGCTACAGAAAGGCTGCCTTTACACCCTTTTGAGACCGAGGATTTTCGAGACTTTATGCCCATTGCAGTGCCCCAAGAGCCGATGGCCATTCGCCACTCCTTCTCCAAGTAAGGCGTGCCCGCGCTACCACAGCAGGTCGCACACAACATCACCGATTCCTCGAGAAACTCTGTGTGTGACAGGGTGCATTTCACCACAGATACTTGGACCAGTAAGCATGGACAGGGGAGTTACATGTTGCTGACTGGGCACTGGGTAACTATGGTGAGAGATGGAGAAGGGTCTGCTGTACAAGTCTTTCCGTCCCCACGAGTTGTGTGCTTTAATCCTTCCTCTGTATGTACAAGTTCCTCCACTGCTTCTGCCTCATCAACCTCGTGTTGTTCCTGCACCTCAGCCCAAACCCTTTGTGGTCAGGCCACCCTTCCTTGTAACTGCGCCCAAGGAATCCCACACACCTTCTTACTATGCTGGCAGCAGAGCTCAAGGCCATCAGGTGGTCAAATGTTTACTTTGAAATGTAGGGGAAGAGTCACACCACTGAGAAGTTGTGGACGGTTAGCTCTGGAGACCAAGTTTCATCAATGGTTGTCTCCACTCAACCAGCAGACAGGGAAGGCCGGGTGTGACAATGATGCAAACATGTGTGCGGCTCTTCGCCGTGACAATGTGACACATGTGCCTTGTGTGGCTCATGTGTTGAATCTAATTCTCCAGCAATTTTTAAAACACCATCCCGGCCTACATGGCCTTGTGCAGCGGGCACGCTTGCTATGTGCTCACTTCCATCATTCGCACACAGCAGCTCAACAACTTTCGTCGCTCCAGAAGTCTTTAGGTCTGGTGGTTAAACGCCTGAAATGCGATGTGCCGACACGCAGGAATTTGAATCTGCACATGTTGCAGCATTTGTGGCAGCACCACCGAACCCTGCTGCAATACGTTATGACATATAGCCTGGCCTACCTTGATCCAGAGGTGGTGCAGATCACGCTGCTGGAGTGGTGTCAGATCAAGGACCTATGCACCCTTCTACACAGTTTACAAATGTCGACGAAGATGTTTAGCACTGGCAATGCCATTCTCAGCGTGACAATTCTGGTCATCTACATGATGGAGCACACTGTAAGCATTATTCGGAGTCAGGTGTTGGGACAAGAGGAAGGGGAGGAAGTACAGGAGGAGTCATATGCGGAAGGGATAACAAGATCTACGAGGTCCAGATGGTCAGCGGCACCTAGGCGACAGTCATGGTGGGGGAGAGGGATTAACAAGGGCGCATAGTATCAGCAAAAAGTGTTGCGGAAGGTGCAGGAGCCCATGAAGAAATGGAGGACGAACTGGCAATGGGCATGGAAGACTCAGCAGATGAGTGGGAGCTTGCTCACATTTCGGTTGTGCGAGGTTGGGGGGAGAGGACAGAGGAAGGAGGCACGATTCTCACCTCTCTGCCACCAACACACCAAGGACTTGGTCCTCCTGGATGCACAAGACACATGAGCGCCTTCTTGCTGCACTACCTACAACATGACCCTCGGATTGTGCGAATTCGAAGTAATGCTAACTACTGGGTTGCCACACTGTTAGATCCCCGGTACAAGACAAAATTTGGCGTAATAATTCCTGCCATAGAAAGGGACGCACGTATACAGGAGTATCTGCAGAATGTGGTACGCAATCTTAGATCTGCTTTTCCACTAAACACCAGTGCTGCACAGAGTGAATCTCAACGCTTTGTCATGGATAGGAGGAAATGCTCTTTTACTTGTCCACATCTGAGGGACCGAGGGCTGGCTGCTGTGCTGAGACGGCATTGAGTACGGTGTCCCTGCAGAGTTGCACTTTTGGTCATATACAGAATGAGTTGAAAAAGGACAGATGCTGGTGGAAAGGGGAACAGGTGTGTTGGAAAGGGGAAAAAAGTTTTTGTCCGTGGGTTTGGTGGTTAATCAAAAGTAACATTTGCTGAAGAAACACCATCTGTTACGGTGGGACTGGCAGATTTGGATAAGGTGGTATATACTATGTTACCGCTATATAACGAAAATTAATAAGAAAAGAAAGAGAAAGGTATATATCCCCATCAGCAGTCAGTGTCCACCGTGCTCCCAGATGGAAAAGGAGAGGTTGGCAACCGGAAGGTTAGGTGGAGGATACAGAGCTCTGTGGCTATGAAACTAATAGTAGCCTGAACCGAGTTAGACAGCACTCAGATCTGGAGACTGGGAGCCCTGTTAGCGTCACAGGGTCCACACGCCCACCCAGCCCAGGAACTCCCTGTTAACATCACAGGGGCCATTGAGTACGCTGACCGTGTGCATTGGGACCACACCTGTGGACAGCAGGCGCATCAGCAGCAGCAGGCCTGTTAATGCCACTGGGCTGCACAAGCAGGACTTGTAGGACAGGAGCTGGTCTTAACCGTTCTGCGTTACCAACTGTGGTGGCGGCCTGCATCGACGCCCTATCCCTGCCTACCTCTGGCCTAAAGCCGCAATGGGTTCAACACATGGAGGTGTGCTCTTTCGGAGCATAATAGAAGACTGCGCACCTCCTTGTTGGCTCCAGCCCGTTTGATAACCTGGGTCCGCCCCAAACCAGGGTGGACCACAATGCACCTCCTTGAGACAAAAGCAGAGTGACACGTCATGAGTGGCATAACTAGCGTCCTATTTGAAATACAGTCTCTGAAAAAAGACTATCAGCTTTAGCATGGTGTCTAGGCACAAAACAGGACTTAGACCCGGCACGGAATGCAAGTACCTGTGCAAAGAGGCTTTTCGCACTAAGTGTGGGAGCATGCGCTGTATCCCGAAATGAAGACTTAGCCTCAGGAATGGCACAGTCAGGCTGAGCATACTCACTAGGCGAAACACTGTAGTTAGGCTGCGGCTGGGGTAAATCGGCACACGCATGCGCACTAGCTGCCTCTCCACACTTAGATGTGGAGGAGAAATTGCTCTTCGGGTGTGGTCTTGGAGATGCTATCTATGAACAGAAGGAAAAGCTAAAGGTGTGTGTTACAGCAAGGAGCCACCGCGGAAACACTTCGTTCAATTGTGAGGGGAGTCATTTTGGAGTTTGGTGAGGAGTACCGTAACGCCAGTGAGCAGCATCCTGTACCACAGACCAACATTCTTACGGTGCTGTCTATACTGCTTACCGTGAGAGGAGCATAAAGTCTGTATTTCTGGCAACTGGACATCACAGTACCCGGGTACGGTAGGCTGTGCCCAGACAATAATGCGGGCACGCAACACTTTGTTTTATTAGCAAAACACATATCTGTTCTGGGTAGGCCGACTATTTATAGACAATAAGACTTGCTGCCTCTGCACTGTCAAATTGTCACGTACAGTTTAAATCATAGAGGGACAGCGACACATGTTTGCATTGACTGTTGATGTTCAAGATTTCCATGACTGTGTTGCAGAGCTGTGTGGTTTGCATTCACACTGTTATCATCTGCCTTATCTGTGAGGCTTCAACTAACATGGGTATTCAGGGGGGGTAATGTGTTTTGTCTATGTTTACATATATAACTGGGAAGCTCTTGTGATGCGCCACTGGTAAGTTGCGTTCGCACACACACACACACACACACACGCACAAACACACAATTACTGCTACGCAAAGGGATTAGCAGGTAGTAGGCAACAGAATAGATTGTTCAATTATTTAAATTGTATGCATGGTTCTTATTGTTTGTTTTGGTAAAGTTAAACAATCATTTATCAACCCAACTGAGTAGAGTCCTTTTCCTGTTGCCTGGTTTTGCTGCATACTGGGGAGCCCACCCTGTACACGAATTAAAATGAAGCATAAGTCGCAATGTGAATTTCACTGTGCTACAATGCGGCCTAGCGTGCCTGTGCAACCACTGCCTGCCCCATCAAGTGCATCTGCGTGCTCTTCATCCTCTGTGACTGTGGGCACAGCAGTCTCACATGGTTTTTCACACTGAACTTCCATCCCTTTACACGCAACAGGGAGTGTGATTGGCAGGTCATCACTTGTTTTGGAAGTGGAAACAGATGGTATTGTTGAGCTGTCAGACATCGAGAAAACCACATTGGATACAGGCTACATTATATCCACACCTGCACCTTCGTCACAGATTGGCTGGACTACCTGCATTTAATAATTGCATTCCAGAAATGGAAAGGAGTGTAGAATGCACATGTGTTGTACCTTGCTTGGCAGCAAAGGAACACTAACTTAGTATTACAGACAATTTTAGGAAGGCAGAAAAAGAGTCAGCTCTTTGGGCAAATTAAATAGCGTGGCAAAAGTTGACAGGTGGGTACAGTGGCCATGTTCTGTGGGTACCAGGACAGTAAAGGAAGCCTCACTTTCTATCCCTCCGAATGATCAAATGCAGCAAGGAATTCCCTGAGTTTGCTATAAAATTAGCGTAGCAAAATGTGCATGAGGGTGTCATGCAGAGGTGTTGCAAATAGGTTTGCACCAGTGGGACACTAATGGAAGTCCAACAGTCACTTCTTGTATGCCACTAAATGGCAGCATTTTTTGCTATCATTATAGCTTATTAAAAACAGAGCAGGAGGGTGTCATGCAGAGGGGCTGCACATAGATTTGCACCAGTGGGGCACTAATGGAGTACAACAGCCAGTTCTTGTATGCCACTAAATGGCAGCATTTTTTGCTATCATTATAGCTTATTAAAAACAGAGCAGGAGGGTGTCATGCAGAGGTGCTAGAAATAGCTTGGCACCAGTGGGGCACTAATGGAGTACAACAGCCAGTTCTTGTATGCCACTAAATGGCAGCATTTTTTGCTATCATTATAGCTTATTAAAAACAGAGCAGGAGGGTGTCATGCAGAGGTGCTAGAAATAGCTTGGCACCAGTGGGACAATAATGGAATACAACAGCCAGTTCTTCTATGCCACTAAATGGCAGCATTTTTTGCTATCATTATAGCTTATTAAAAACAGAGCAGGAGGGTGTCATGCAGAGGTGCTGCACATAGATTTGCACCAGTGGGGCACTAATGGAGTACAACAGCCAGTTCTTGTATGCCACTAATTGGCAGCATTTTTTGCTATCATTATAGCTTATTAAAAACAGAGCAGGAGGGTGTCATGCAGAGGGGCTGCACATAGATTTGCACCAGTGGGGCACTAATGGAGTACTACAGCCACTTCTTGTATGCCACTAAGTTTACTCAATTTTTGGTATTATAATGTCTTAGTAACAATGAGTTTGAGTGTGCAATGCAGGCAGACGTGCTGCAAATATCTTTGCACTAGTGGGACAATAATGAAGTCCAACAGACACTTTTAGGATGCCACTAAATGGCAGCATTTTTTGCTATCATTATAGCTTATTAAAAACAGAGCAGGAGGGTGTCATGCAGAGGTGCTAGAAATATCTTGGCACCAGTGGGACACTAATGGAGTACAACAGCCACTTCTTGTATGCCACTAAGTTTACTCAGTGTTTGCTAGTATAATGGCTTAGTAACAATGAGTTTGAGTGTGCAATGCAGGCAGATGTGCTGCAAATATCTTTGCACTAGTGGGACAATACAGAAGTCCAACAGCCACGTTTAGGATGCCACTAAGTTTCCTCAGTGTTTGCTAGTATAATGGCTTAGTAACAATGAGTTTGAGTGTGCAAAGGGCAGGAGGGTACAGTGCCAGGGTTGTGGGTCTGGGACTGGGTAGAGGAAAGGAAGCCTGCCTTTCTATCCCTCCTAATGGGGAAATGCAGCGAGGAAATCCCTGACCTTAGCTACACAGACGCTGTCATCTTGTGTAGCTGTTACAATCTGTTTTCACTGCCCTGACTGTCACCTACGGCTCTGACCCTGCTGGTATTAGCCCTTAGAAGGGCTGAAAGAAACTTCTATCCCTATTCTGTACAGCGCTGTGTATGGAGCGTACACAGCAGTATCGGAGACAGGAGCTACGCCAGCGGTGACTGACACCAAGGACGCAGAAGAGATAATGGCGTCCGGACGGGCAAATACTCGTTTTTATAATGCAGGGACATGTGACATGGACATCCTATCACACATGCCGTTGCTTCTCTGGCTAAAAGTCCACTTAGCTGTGTGTGTGTCTGGGATTGGCTGACATGCTGGCCCGCCCCACTACACGCGCGCGCTTAGGGAAGGAAGGCAAGGAAAAAAAAAAAAAATGGCGATCGCCATTATACAAACAGCAGTGATCTGAATGCGCTGTTCCCGCACACTATACACTGAAATTTCATAATAGTGTGAGTCACAGAGTGACTTACACTATTACAGCGGAAAGCCAGCTAGGAATTAGCTTGTCTTTTTGCTGCTAGAACCATTCTCGAACGTAACTAGAACTATCAAGCTTTAGCAAAAAGCTCGAGTTCTAGTTCGATCTAGAACAGCCCCAAAATCACTCGAGCCGCGAACTGGAGAACCTCGAACTGCGAACCGCGCTCAACTCTAGTCACCGCACTTCCGATCATGCGCACTATGAAGTCGAGTGTACGCGTCCCAGCTTCGGAGAGGTCTACAGTAGTGCACATGGCTGGAAGTGCTGGGACTTCTGATAATGTGCACTGACCTCAGCCCCGGCGTCTGAGGCTGCAGATACGGACAGGTACGCAAGTCACCGCTGGTGATGACGCTGGCAGTGGCCATTAAATGGCATGTCAGCATGCCCCTGTGGGTGTGCTAACATGCTAAGAGGGTGGAATAAGCGCAGGAACTAACATCCTTGTGACTAGTCCCTGCGCTCATTAGCATATCATAGAGGATCTTTAGAAATACCTTTTCTAAAGATCTCTTTATCTATGCTATTATAAACTGGGACTTCTAGGTAGGGATTACCAATATGCTCCCAGAACTCCCAGAAGCATATTGCACCTAACAGGTATACTTTAATAAAGTTGATTTTATTTTCAAAATGTAGCAAAAAAAAAGGTTTTTTTTGTTTGCAGCTTTTTTTCCACTTTCTCATTGTTTTCTATGGGTGAAAAACACTGGGAAAAAAACCTAAAAGAATTGACATGTTGCAGTTTAAAAACACTGCAGTTCTCAAATTTAGTGAGGAAAAGCATACCAGTGTGTGCATGATATTTCTGAAACCTCATAGATTTTAATGGTACTTTAAAAAGCAGCTTTTAATTTGAATAAAAACGCTGCAAAAACATAGTCAGAGTCTTACAAAAGATGATCATTTTTAACATATTTTCAATTTGAAAATTTTCTAAACTTACTCGATCTATGGGCAGCATGTATCAGACTGTGGCTGTATGAGACTGGGCCATTCAAATACATGAATATGCTCTGGCAGTATGTTTAGTGTTGTTATACTGCTGGAAGGTGAAGCGATGCCCCAGTCTCAAGTCTTCTGCAGCCTCTAACAGGTTTTCCTCCAGGATTGCCCTGCATTTAACTCCATCCATTTTTCCATCAACTCTGACCAGCTCCCCTGTCCCTGCTAAAGAAAAGCCTCTCCACAACTTGATGTTGCCACCACCATGTTTGATGGTGGGGATGGTGTTTTCAGAGTCACGTGCAGTGTAAGATTTTTGCCATAAATAGCATTTAGCATTTGTTACAATAAGTTGTACTTTGGTTTCATATGACCAGAGCACGTTATTTCACATGCCAGCTGTGTCCCTTAGATGGAGTTTTGAAAACTGCAAACGGGACTTCTTATGGCTTTCTTTAAAAAATTACTTTATTCTTGCCATTTTCCATAAAGGCCAGATTTGTGGAGTATCTGACTAGTAGTTGTCCTGTGGACAGATTCTCCCACCCGAGCTCTGGATCTCTGCAGCTCCTCCAGAGTGATCATGAACCTCTTGGCTGCTTCTCTAATCAGTGCTCTCCTTGCTTGAGATGTCAGTTTAGGTAGATGGCCATGTTTTTTTAGTTTTTAATACTCCCTGTATTTTTGGAAGTTGGACGGTCAGACCAGTGCTCTGTGAAATGTTCATAGCTTGCAGATCTTTTTTTTATAACCTAACCCTGTTTTACTCTCCAGATCCATAAACTTGTATGTGAAAGTTTGATCCACAACTCAGATCAAAAACAGACATGCCAACGTGTTATATATATTTTTTTTTTGCAAATGACCTGTCCACGATATATAAGCAAGAACAAAAAAGTAGACAAGTGAATAGCTCCATAGATTTTAATAATATTTTTTCATCATGAACAAATTGATAAAGCATGTATATAAAAAAAATGACCATTTTCTTGTGTGTATATGAATTATAGACAGATTTTCTTCATTTTATTAATGTTTTATCAGTTTTTCCAGTATATAAAAAATAATAATGGTGTTTTCTTAGCCTTCTATTAGTCAGCTCTAGGATGCCATCAGTGTATGCTGTCCGAGTTCTTCTCTGGCCCATAGAGGTATATGGGTGATTTTGATCTGTGACTAGAATTAAAATTGGACAAGTTAAGGTTATTAGGATTTTTTTGGGTGGGAAAACTTTATTCCCCAAATAATTGACATGTGAACATTCAAGACCATTTCCTCTCTCAGATGGTAGGTGAACCGACCAGGGGAGATAATTTGCTAGATCTGGTCCTGTCAAATAGACCGGATACAATTTCAGATCTACAGGTCCGGGAGCACTTGGGCACCAGCGATCATAATATGGTAAGCTTCAACATAATATTCAATAGAACATTTCAAAGGGGGAATGCTAAAACCTGGAATTTTAGGAAAGCTGATTTCAACAAATTAAGGGAAGAGCTTAAATGTGTAGATTGGGACAAAGTCATGGTAACTGGGGATACCGAACATAAATGGGGTAAGTTTAAGGATATACTACTAGAGTCCTGTAAAAAACGTATACCCTCTGGTAATAAAATGTCCAGGAATAAAAAGAAACCACTATGGATAAATAAGACTGTAAAAAGTATAATAAAACAAAAACAAAGGGCATTTAAAATCTTAAAGGCTGAGAATACAGAAATAGCATTGCAGGAGTATAAAGATATCAATAGGAAATGTAAAAAAGAAATCAAACAAGCAAAATTAGCTACTGAAACAAAAATCGCCAATGACATTAAAATAAATCCCAAAATCTTTTATAAATACATTAATGCCAAAAGGAAAACAAAGGATAGTATCGGCCCCTTAAAATATAATAACAAGTTAGTTATAGAGGACAAACAAAAGACTGAGATATTAAATAGGCATTTCTCATCTGTATTCACCAAGGAACTGACTGTACCAGGGATCATTCAACAAGTGAAAAATCAAAGTCCACCACCCGATATAATTAATTTAACACAAGATGAAGTACGCCTACGTCTGAGTAAATTAAACATTGACAAATCCCCAGGGCCAGATGGCATTCATCCACGAATATTGAGGGAATTGAGCTCCGTAATCGACAGACCGCTGTATCTCATCTTTTTAGACTCACTTGTAACAGGGTTGGTGCCTCAGGATTGGAGGATTGCTGATGTGGTACCGATATTTAAGAAAGGTAAGAGGGTAGATCCAGGCAACTACCGTCCAGTAAGCCTGACATCAGTAGTATGCAAAGTTTTTGAGGGCATTTTAAGGGATGACATGCAAAAATATATTGCAGAAAATAATATGATAACTGACAAACAGCATGGATTCATGAAAGATAAGTCGTGTCTAACCAACCTGTTGGGGTTCTATGAGGGGGTAAGTTCAAACCTGGATATTGGTAATGCAGCTGATGTGATTTATTTGGACTTTGCAAAGGCATTTGATACTGTACCACATAATAGCCTTATACTAAAGCTCCAGAAGCAAGGACTAGGGGACACAATATGCAACTGGGTAAGGAATTGGCTAAAAGATAGGAAACAAAGAGTAGTCATAAATGGTACATTCTCTAAATGGGCTATAGTCAGCAGTGGGGTGCCGCAGGGATCTGTGCTTGGACCGATTCTTTTTACTCTCTTTATTAATGACCTTGTGGATGGGATTGATAGTACAGTGTCAGTCTTTGCCGATGACACCAAACTATGTAGGATATTAAAAACTGACCTGGATAGTACAATATTACAAAAAGATCTGGATAAGATGTCAGAATGGGCAGATACTTGGCAAATGAGATTTAATGTTGATAAATGTAAAGTAATGCACCTAGGACGGAGTAATCCCATAGCTGCGTATACATTAAATGGAAGTAAACTCGGGACTACAGAACAGGAGAAGGACTTGGGTATTCTCATTACAAATAAGCTGAGCAGCAGCACTCAATGTCAAGCAGCAGCTGCTAAAGCAAACAAGATTTTAGGGTGTATAAAAAGAGAGATTAGATCCCGTGATCCCAACGTATTGTTACCCCTCTATAAATCACTTGTAAGGCCACATCTGGAATACGGGATCCAGTTTTGGGCTTCACATTTTAAAAAGGACATTCAGAAGTTAGAGTCAGTTCAAAGGCGGGCAACTAGACTATTACAAGGAATGGAAGGCCTCCCATATGATGACAGGTTGAAAAAGTTAGATATGTTTAGCTTAGAAAAAAGACGTCTCAAAGGAGATCTCATTTATATGTATAAATACATGTGTGGTCAATATAAAGGACTGGCACATGACTTATTTCTTCCAAAGACAGTACTAAGGACCAGGGGGCACTCACTGCGAGTGGAAGAAAAGCGATTCCGACACCTAAATAGGAAAGGGTTCTTTACAGTTAGAGCGGTCAGACTGTGGAATGCCCTACCACAAGAGGTAGTAATGGCAGATACTATAACAGCTTTTAAAAAAGGGCTGGATGATTTCCTCAGTACACAAAACATTGTTGGTTATAAATGACTTAGTGACTAAATGTAGAACTGGTGGAGGAAGGTTGAACTAGATGGACCTAGGTCTTTTTTCAACCTAAGTAACTATGTAACTATGTAACAGCCCCATACATTATATTGGGTGTTTGATAAAAGATGTTCGAGAAGCCTCCGAGTTTTTATTCTTTAATATCCTAACAATATGGACCGCCTGGTTGGTTATTGACTATATTATCGAACATGCCTATAACTTGACATTAGAAGTAGGAGTCAGGCACATGGCTTGACCAATCAATCATTCATGATATATACCTAAGTCTTGTGTCTATTAGAGTCCTATGTCATTTTAGTAGAATGAAGCCATTCATGTGTTCCTCCTGGTGAAGGGGGCTGGGATATTACCCTCAGTGGGAGCTTATCACAGCTAAGGTTAGGGGCAGCTGTGTCACACACAGAGTAGAGTGTACCCATGCACCTCGGGGCACATATGGTGCACATATATACTAGGCCATACCGGGCAGATGGACAGATAAGAGTTCAATATAACAGCTCCTCTAAATGTGTGAAGCCTTGTTAGGATTCTTAACAAAGCAGCAAGGAGACCACACAGTTCACAGGTTGTGTCCAACAGCAAACTTCAATCAACACCAGTATTAACAAAAGGGTTTCTTCAATGTAACCTTTCAGCCATATGAGAGCCATGTCCACAGAAGTGTGCAGTAGCATCCAAGTCATGGAACTGGGGGTGGAGGGGGCCCAAAAATTCCCATTGGCTCAGATGCAAAGACCAGGGCCATTAGGCTATGTGCGCACTTTGCTTTTTACCTGCTTTTTTGCTGCTTTTTCAACTCCAGTGTTTAATGCCAAAATGGATGTGTTCTGCTTTTCAAGCAAAGTCTATGGGAATTTGGGTTTCTTGTCCGCACTATGCAGTTCAAAATGCTGCCTTTTTGTGGCAGAAATTTGGGCAAAAACTCTGCTTTTCAAAGAAGCAACATGTCAATGGTTTTTGCCATTTGCGTTTTGAACTGCAAAGCTGAGTTTTTTCCCAAATTTCTGCAACAAAAAAGCAGCAGTTTGAAAAAGCAGGTAAAAAGCAGGTAAAAAGCAGGTAAAAAGCAACGTGGACACATAGCCTTAGGGGCACTTTGCACACTACGACATTGCAAGCCGATGCTTGCGATGCCGAGCGCGATAGTCCCCGCCCCCATCGCAGCTGCGATACCATGGTGATAGCTGGCGTAGTGAACATTATCGCTACGGCAGCTTCACATGCAGTCACCTGCCCTGCGACGTCACTCTGGCCGGCGACTCGCCTCCTTATTAAGGGGGTGGGTCGTGCGGCGTCATAGCGACGTCACACGGCAGGTGGCCAATAGAAGCGGAGGGGCGGAGATGAGCGGGACGTAAACATCCCGCCCACCTCCTTCCTTCCGCATAGCTGGCATGAGCCGCAGGACGCATGTAGGAGATGTTCCTCGCTCCTGCGGCTTCATACACAGCGATGTGTGCTGCCGCTGGAACGAGGAACAACATCGGACCATCGGTCATTTCCAAATTATGGAAATGACCGACGCTACACCGATGATACGATTACGACGCTTTTGCGCTCGTTAATCGTATCAAAAAGGCTTTACACACTACGATATCGCCTGCGACGCCGGATGTGCGTCACTTTCAATTTGACCCCACCGACATCGCACCTGCGATGTCGTAGTGTGCAAAGTGCCTCTTAGAGTCTGTGCACATGCTGCAGATTTGGTGCAGAAATGTTCTTTGTGTTTTTTGGTGCGTTTTTTTTCCCATACATTATTTCTGAAGTCAGTGGCTGTAAGGGATAAAAAACGCAGGAAAAAATGCCCCAACAATTGACATTCTGAAATCTTTTCTTCACCAAATCTGCAAGGAAAAAACAAGCAATGTGTGCACAGCACTTCAGAAATCTCATAGACATTTCTGGCTTTAGGATAGCCATGCAGATTTTGGTGCAGAATTCTCAAAAACACATCAAAATCTGCATCAAAAAAATGCACCCTGTGCCCACAACCTTAAAGAGGCCCAGCCACCAGGATTTTCATATATAAGCTAAAGCCAGTGCTATACTGGCACTATCATGCTGATTTTATATATACCTTTAGTTGTGAGATCAGAAGTACAGTTTCTGAAATACAGGCAAGTAAAGTTTGTGAAATGTACTGTTATTTGATTGATAGCAGATACAGAATATCTAATAGGTGGGTCGGGTTTTGCTATTTATTCTTGCCCCTTTCTGCTGCCTGTCCTTCCTCCCCCTGTCTCTGTTATTACAGGGGAAGGAAGGAGTAAGGAAGGACGGGCAGCAAACAGGGGCAGGAATAACTAGCAACACCCGACCCACCTATTAGATATTCCGTTGCATCTCTCATCAAATAACAGTGCATTTCACATACTTTACTTGCCTATATTTCACAAAGTATACATCCGATCTCACAACTAAAGGTATGTATAGAATCAGCATGACAGTGCCAGTATAGCACTGGCTTTAGTTTATATAGGAAAATCCTGGTGGTTGGTTCCCTTTAAAGACCCGTGATAGTTGGGAATTCTGTTCGAGGTTTAGCATTGTAGCCCATGAGCAATGTCTTGTCTACTGCACTCAATGTAACCAATCTTATTTTTCTGTGATCCCAGGAATGGCAGCAAATAAATGTCCTTTTTTTCTGGAATGACTGTTGACATTCCACAGTAAATTATGTTCCCGCTTCTTGCTTACAGTTTACAGAGAATTAGAATAGCTGAGATTATTTGTTGACATTTCCATGGTAAAAAGAAGCTTTTCAGATTTTTTAATTCAATCCCACCCCTAATCCAGTAATTGGACCATTGGCATTTTGGCAGCTAGATTCTTCATCCGGATTATATTTACTTTTCTTTTATTTGCCGTTTTACTTAATCAAGCATTTACACAGCAGGATACAGGAAGAAATATGTTTGTTACCTGGTAAAAGTTTATGTACAGTAAACCTTAAGTAAAGAAACACATTAGAAGGCAAATGAACACCAGAGTGATTAAAGAAAGGTCCAAGGAATTTGTAAGTTGTGCGCTCAGCAGTGCCACCTGTGGCAGACCACTGAACTGCATTTTCTTGTTTGCCATTTCTTCGTGGAAAGTAGCTGGTATGAAATATTTTATCAGATGCAAAACTGAGGCCCATTATATGGCACTTGTTAATAAAAAGAATATTTGTTTTTTTTTAAGACATAAAATGTGCACTATTACACATAAGCAGATCACTACTTTGTGCTTCATTTTTCACGTGTCCTCCATTACAACTCCCATCTGACCGCATTACACATTATATATAATGTGCATACCGTCACCTTAGCCCTTTTTTGCCTTGTCCAAACAAACATAGCCCAATACTGCTGGATGACCCCCTCGCCATCAACCTCCAGCTTGTTTGCTTAGCTATACTGGGTCACACTCCAGTTGCAGCGCTCTATACACAGCAGAAACATATGAAATGTGACTCTTTGCAAGAGGTGTTTCTACCAATTTTCTGTAAGAAAGCAGATCTAGGATTTCATGCTTTATTTTCCCGTAAATAGTTCCTAGGACATTCGAAAACTGACTTTCTAGTAATCAGATAATTGCTAACAGCACAGTCTCCTAGCATGCTTCCATCCAAGAGAAGGCTTTCAAATGGTAATGTCTACTTATTTGCCTACCAGGCTCATCCCTCCTGGTGTGACCACAGACATGGGGCGCTAATATCACTTTAAAGCCTGATTTCAAGCTCAGATGTGCTAATTTAATCTAGAGGGGTATTACTCCTCCAGGTAACATCTATTATACACAATTAGCAGCAGTGACAGGACATTCCATTAGACCACTCAGCCATTTCCTGCCTTGGGGATCCTGAAGACCTTTTGCTGGGGACAAGTCTTAATTACATTAATTGCATAGCCAAAATTTCTCTGGTGCATCACCTACATAGATATGTACTCTTTTTAAAGCAGAGTTATCACAGCACTGATACGTTATCTTGTTCAATATGCACTATGCACTGAATGCATTATTTCGAGTGGATCTAATGTGTATGGAGGCCTCCAACAGTTCTGGCAGCGGCTCTTTCATAAAGAATATAGGAACGATCAACTCAGGCGGAGCATCCCTGTATAAGGGGGAGTCGGGAGAGATAACTATCAACCAATCGACAATCGGGTCTATGGCAGCTATGTAATATGTATGACCAGCTAGACACATACAATAGCTGACATCTGAGCACTTGTTTGGCCATCATCTATCTTTCCCACCTTTCCAATATGCAGTACAGTGCCAATCCTGGCAGTGGGTTATTTCCTAAATAGAAGCATTTGCCATCTAAACTCAAACAATCCAACTTTTATCTCCCATAACATCATTTTTTTTGTGAAGGCTAGGAGAGCTCCTTCTAGAGTTGGTACAAATTGATTCACATGTTTAAGTCCATTGGTTACGATAGTGGTCTTTAGCTGCTGGACACGAGCAGGGGGACCTCCTCTTACATGATGGCATCTGTGGCACTTTTCCGTTGATTAGCCAGCATGGCATGACGTCATCGTTGCAGCATGATGCGCATGTGATGTTGTGTCAATTAAAGAAGAGCTATAGATGCTGTCAGTTAAGTGGTAGTTCTCCCGTTCCCATCTACTAGCCACAGACCACTATCATAACCAATGAAGACATGTTAAACAATTCACCCACCCACATGACACTTTACACATTACTCTATTAGTTGATCCCACCAATATAATTGGATTTAGATGACTTTAGTTTAATGTCTATGGGGGACTTTCATCTTTCCCCCACCTCATTCTACCACTGCACCTGACCTATGCATCAAAGTCAATGGCTGCTCACTCTTCCCAGTCCTGCGTGCTGGCTGCCTGGGGGTAACCCTTGACTTTGCTCTTTCATTCAAACCACATATTATTATTATTATTTTTATGATTATTATCATTATTAATTATTATTATAGCGCCATTTACAAGGGAAAAAGGGTATACATAAAAACTAGTACAACAATCATTAACAGTACAAAACAGACTGGTATAGGAGGAGAGAGGACCCTGCCCGCGAGGGCTCACAGTCTACAGGGAATGGGTGATGGTACAATAGGTGAGGACAGAGCTGGTTGAGCAGTGGTCTACTGGACTGAGGGCTATTGTAGGTTGTAGGCTTGTCGGAAGAGGTTGGTCTTCATATATTATATCATATCAAAGCCCTTTCCACTTCCTGCAACCACCAATTCAAAAATATTTCCTAGATCCTTACATTCCTTGAACAAGAATCTGCAAAAACACTAGTGCATGCCCTCATAATCTCCTGCCTGGACTACGGCAACCTCTTGCTCTGTGGCCTCCCTCCTAACAGTCTCGCACCCCTACAATCTATCCTAAACTCTGCTGTCCGACTAATCCACCTGTCCCCCCCGCTATTCCCTGGCCTCTCCTCTCTGTCAATCTCTTTACTGGCTTCCCATTGCCCAAAGACCCTGTTTCAAAACAGTAACCATGACATACAAAGCCATTCACAACCTGTCTCCTCCCTATAACTGTGACCTAGTCTCCCGTTACTAACCTGCACATGACCTCCTATCTTCACTAGAACTCCTACTCTACTCCCCTCTTATCTCCTCTTTGCACAGTCGCATACAAGATTTCACCCGTGCCTCCCCCATTCTCTGGAATTTTCTACCCCAACACATCAGACTCTCGCCTACTGTGAAAACTTTCAAAAGGAACCTGAAGATCTACCTCTTCCGACAAGCCTACAACCAACAATAACACTCAGTCCACCATAGCGGCAAATGGCCCGCTCTACCTTCACCTACTGTATCCTCAACCATTGCCTGTAGACTGTGAGCCCTCGCTGGCAGGGTCCTCTCTCCTCCTGTCCCATGGTGTGCCTTGAATTGTTCATGATTATTGTATTTGCTTATGTATGCTACTTTTTCACATGTAAAGCCATGGATTAAATGGCGCTTTAATAATAATAATAATAATAATAATAATAATAATAATAATAATAAAAAAAAACATAGACTGTTCTCATAGCAATCACATTGAAGCTTTTAGTTTTTTAAAACTTTGTACAATCACCTACCTACTGGTTTATATACAAATAACCACCACCGAATTCTAATTTTCTAGATCGATATGATCCTAAATGAACAACATGACCAGAAGTTATCCGTGCTGTTCTATAAGAAAAATGAAATTAAGTTTTTAAGATTTTATATCTGTAGTGTGTTTAAATGTATGGAATCCATTATCCAGTAAGGGTACCTTCACACTTTAGCGATGCAGCAGCGATCCGACCAGCGATCTGACCTGGTCAGGATCGCTGCTGCATCGCTACATGGTCGCTGGTGAGCTGTCAAACAGGCAGATTTCACCAGCGACCAGTGACCAGCCCCCAGCCAGCAGCGACGTGCAAGCGACGCTGCGCTTGCACGGAGCCGGTGTCTGGAAGCTGCGGACACTGGTAACTAAGGTAAACATCGGGTATGGTTACCCGATGTTTACATTAGTTACCAGCGCACATCGCTTAGCTTAGCGTGTGCAGGGAGCAGGAGCCGGCACTGGCAGCATGAGAGCTGCGGAGGCTGGTAACGAAGGTAAATATCGGGTAACCACCTTGGTTACCCAATGTTTACCTTAGTTACAGCTTACTGCAGGCTGTCAGACGCCGATGTGTGCTTATCAGCGGGAGAGCAACAATAAAAAAACGAACCAGGGCTGTGTGTAACGAGCAGCGATCTCACAGCAGGGGCCAGATCAATGCTCAGTGTCACACACAGCGAGATCGCTAATGAGGTCACAAAAACCGTGACTCAGCAGCGATCTCAGTAGCGATCTCGCTGTGTGTGAAGCACCCCTAACTCACTATGCACAAGCCAGGAAATTAAATCTAAGAATGTGCAACCCTATGTTAACACTGACAGATAGCTGATAATCAAGAGTGTTCTCCAGGTTCTCATTCAGAGTGCCAGTTTTTATTAAGCTATAATCCACATCATATCTTGACAGTAGAAAATGAAAGATTCACGAATAAGTGACAAGAGGAGTTTTGCTCTAATTTATAATATATCCTAGTTGTTAGATGACTATGGTGAAGTGATATATGAGGGCATAAAAATCATAGCATTGAGAACATGACTTATTGAAGAAATGTGGTTTGGCAGCATTAAAAGACTTAAGTCTTCAGCACACAAAGTTTTTTCCAGGCAAATCAAACCCATTAAGTTTTTCAGGAGAAAGACTCATCAGAAAATACCCACTTTTTTCCCTGAAGCGTCATTTTTAGCAGTTTTTTTTTTGTTTACTGATTGTTTTTTGATATATAAGGACCAGCCTTGGATTTCTACAGCAAAAAATACACATCATATTGTAAGAGGTGATGGGTTAATTTTAGGGCTCGTTCACACAAGCATATAGCTCAGACGAGTCCTATGTGATGTTTTATTGGATAGCCTTTGATCTAAAGATATACTATGGTGTAGTGCTGACCAGTGGATTTTGTTAATGTCTATTCGGAATGCAAAAAGAATCACAACATGCTGCGATTGGCAGCGTATATATGATGGCACACACCCATTTAAGTCTATGGGTGCGTGAAAAACATTGGCCTGCACTGAGTGACTTCTGAGTGCAGTCCGCTATACGCTGACATAGACAATGGAGAAGATGGAGAAATTAATTTCTCCATCTTCTCACTTGTGCTTCGATTCTTGCGTGCAAAAAAATCGGATCACTGTAAATTACACTTGGCTTATACGCTGATCAGGCCGATTCTCTCACATGAGAGAACATACTCTTGTTTGACCCCGGCCTTAAATAAATAATTAAACACCACAACTGGTGGCACAAATTTTGGTGGTTGCAAACATGTCAAAGGGGTTGTCTAGGCTTCTCCTAAACGTCTACAGTCACTCTATGTGCTGTCAACTAGAGCGGAGTGGTCATGAGACTGCAAGAATGCGATTTGCATACTTCCGGCGACATACTGACTAGACATGTGTGGTCTTATTCAAGACACTATGCCAGGGGTCGGGAACCTTTTTAGCTGAGAGAGCCATAAACGCCACATATTTTAAAATTTAATTCCGTGAGATCCATACTCCCCTCGGGGAAGCGGGAGTGGTGGAGCAGCTCAGAAGGTCCCAGGAGGCAGGTAGGCGATGCTGTGGGCACGGAGGAGGGGGTGTCGTGGCTCAAGAGGGTCAGTGTGCAGAGGTTCATCGATACTGCTGAGGGCTCGTAGGGTATCACGGTGGCGGGCACAATTGATCTGCCAACAGGCGCCATTGATCTGCCAGAAGGCTGTTTTGAATCTTCCACATATCGACGCAATGGACTTAAAAATGGACAAAAAAATGACAGAGGTGTCCTATCTGCCATGCACCACCTCCGCAGCCATTTTTTAAAAGTTGATTTCGTCAACTGCGGGAGATTCAAAGCAACCCTTGTTTACAAGGCAGCATTGATGGGACTGTCTGCATCCTGCATAAAGATAAAAAAAAAAGTAAAATACAGTGAGTGACAAACAAAAGGGTAACAATGTTTTGAACTTTTGACTTTTAGGCTCCATATCTCATCATCTACTACATCTTTGTTTTATAGAAAATCATCTTGGTTATCTCATACATATATTTGACTTGCAACTATTTAGCATATGATTAGTTATAAAGATTCTTGTCATGTTACTACAATGTTACTGTTTTGCTCCTAGTGTTTGATTTTTTTTCTTCCTGTATACTACAAATTACAACTTGTTCTCACATTGCCTAATAGCTCAGTATTTTATTAGGTTGATTCCCAAGCAAAAGGACACTGGTGTAAATTGAGGAGAATCTATGAAGAAGATTTTCCAAAAAAAGAGAAACAGCATCATCCATCTCATCGATACTAGTCTCTAGGCCAAGACAATTGCCAAACTGTATCGTGTGAGTGCCATGGCAGTTAGAAGAATTCAAAATAGAGAGGGTAGGAGGAGGGGGGTCTGGCAGTCCCCAACCCTTGGGTTTATTATGTTTCGGCACAGATGCAGCACTTTAGGGGATGGGAAAAGGATAAAGCATATGATACTGGGGAAAATTGGTGAGCGGCCTTGCAAAATGGGGACACCCAGTGGCTTTTTTGGATGCAGGATACACTCCCACAGGAGGACCATTATATCCAACATTACCATTGCTGTACAAGGTGTGGGATAGAAGGATTGAGCTGCTGGGAATATCAGGAATGATGGAGTACTGGCCCTTATGGCATATTCATGGACTGGCAGAACTGCAGAGACTCCCGGGTTGCAGAATGTGGGCGAGCAGGGGTGTGCATCGGGTGTCTCAGGTTCTTCAAAATAACATAATTAAAAGTTTTGACCAGCTTCAAGCTGCGTTTGGGATACCGCACAGTTCCTTTTACCAATACCTGCAACTCTGGCACGCCTTTGAGACGCAGACACGTCGTATGGACATTAGTATAGAGCGGAATTACACTCTTACTGATTTATTGACATCTGACTGCTCCTACGGTATTATTTCCAGGCTATATACAGTAATGTAATCCAGATACCTCAACAAATGCTCTTTGTAGGCTGGAGAGAAGTGTGAGAGGGACTTAGGCCCTATGACGGAGGAACAATGGGATGAGGTCCTGTCTCAGACTCCAAGCCTTGCTGTATCTGAAGGCCAACGACTGTCACAGCTATTCTTGTTGCATAGAGTATAAAGGACACCTAGTCTATTGTATAGGATGGGGATCCGGATGGATGATCTGTGTCTTAGGTGCGGGCAGGAGGATGCTAATCTGATACATATGATGTGGTCCTGTGGGAATATTGAAGATTACTGGAGGGCAGTATTAGAATTGGTTGGACAAGTTTTTAATATCCGTCTACAGCCAAGACCTATTATATGTATTTTGGGTCTCCTGGAAGAGGGGGGGTGGATTTGAGTTCGCCAGTAACAATCGGTATTACGCGTCTCTTGCACCAGGCCAGGAAATTGTTGGCTTATCACTGGTTGGACCCGGCTCCTGTGGCCATCAGGGATCATAGGGAAAGAGAAAATGCTACACTTTGAGTGGAGAGGGGCGTATACTTTAAAAGAAATGCATTGAAGAAGTTCTATAAAATCTGAGGGGCATGGTTGGATACCCCAGGCCTTCCCTCCTTGGTGTTACTGCAGGACAGTGCGGGAGACCAGGTCCTTCTTCTCGTAACTGGTTAACAAATTTACTGGAATAGGGTGAAATGCATGTTGCTGGAAAATATGTGGTCGTAAAGATGTTGGGTAATTTATATTATGGGGAGTACATTGGAAAATAATATGTACTTTGTGACTCATACTGATGTGAGACATGGACTACAGATGCATTGTTTACTATGTAACGTGTGTGTTTTTTGTTACTGACTAAAGGTTTTTCCCCTTTCTGTGATATTTTTGTGGGGAAATAAATTTTGGTATGTTTTATTTATGTGTGTAATTTTGCTGTTAAATAAAAATGAACCCGATCTAAAAAAAAAAAAAAAAAAAGAAAAGTTCAAAATAAAGTTTGTCAATCCATTCAAAAGCCAAAAGGTGGACATCCAGGCAAAATATCGGAGTCAACAAGTCAGCTCATCACACGGTCTATCAGTTCTGAAATGACAAATATTGCAGTAAAGGTGGCTTGTATGCTTCAATGTGTCACGCTCCCCGGGTCCTCACCCCCGTTCCCCGGCTCACCTGCCACGCTCTCCGCTCCCCAGTCACCGGATTCCGTCCGTCCCAGGGCTCCGGGCCCCCGATCCCGGCGCCCGACAGCTTCCCTGGACCTGGCCGGCTCCCCTGCGTCCTCCTCGCAGCCTCCTTCCCTGGCTTCTGGCACCCGGGCGGCGCGCATGCGCATTAGGGCGCGCGCGCGGTCACTGACCCTTTCTTAAAGGGCCAGCGTCCATTAACAGGAAATGAGGTTGCACAGGTACAGGGTATATAAGGGGTCATTGTCCAAGGGGGCGGGGCCTGATCTTCGTGTTCTCTGAGCTAGGAGTCAGGTCTCCTGGTGTTACTGTGCTCGTACTCACCTATCTCTCTTTGTAGAGCCGTGCCTGCTTCGCCATCCAGTCTGCCGTGTCCTGATCCCCGCACGCTGTCCGTCTGCCATCTGACAGTCCGTACCATCCCGGATCCCTGCGGTGACCCGTCATCTTGCTCCAGAGGTTCCGGACCCCGCCTGATATCACCTCGGCCTCCGAACCTGAGCTACGTCACCAAGACCACCTTCTGTGACTCCGTGGTCCCTGGGACTCCTCCGCTGCCTTCACTTGCACGGACTGTTCTACTGCCCATCAGTGCTTCAGCTGCCGGACTCCCTACCACCATCTCAGAGAGTTCGGTCCAGTGGATCCACCTCCTGGGTCTGCCCGACCGCCCGGCCGTGACAGTAAGATCAGGCCATGGATCCCGCTGCAGCACTATTGGCCCTGCAAGAGGAACTCCAACGCCAGCGTGAAGTCCAGACCCGCATGCTGCAATTTATGACCTCCGTGGACACCCGCCTGTACACGTTACAAGCATCCATGACGCCTGCGGCACCCAGGTCCTCCAATGGACAATCCACGGCTCCCGCACCAGTGGCAGCCTCGTCGGGTGCTTCCCAACTCCGGTTGGCTTCACCACCTCGTTATTCTGGAGATCCCAAGACCTGCAGGGGCTTCATCAACCAATGTTCCCTTCATTTCACGCAGCTGCCACATCTATTCGCCTCCGACCAAGCCAAGGTCGCCTTTATAATGTCCCACCTAGAGGGCGAGGCACTGGCGTGGATGAACCCCTTGTGGGAGAAGGAGGACCCTGTGACCAAGAACCTTCGAGAGTTCCTGCAGGCCTTTCGCAGTACCTTTGACGAGCCGGGACGCGCCTCTGCGTCTGCTTCATCACTTCTCCGCCTACGTCAAGGAACACTGACGGTGGGCCAATACGCCATCCGTTTCCGCACTTTGGCTTCTGAACTCGGGTGGAATAATGAGGCCCTGACAGCCGCCTTCTGGGAGGGACTCTCGAGTCGCATCAAAGATGAGTTGGCGGGTCGTGACTTGCCCTCCACCCTAGATGCCCTGATTGCCCTGGCTACTCGAGTGGACATTCGTTTTCAGGAGCGCTCTAAAGAGCTGTCTCGTGAGAGACGACCGGTACGGCATTCCTCACCTCCCCAGAAGCCCTCCGCACCTCAGTCATCAACAGCTGGGATTCCCGTCCACGAGCCCATGCAGATTGACCGAGTACGACAGTCTGAACAGCGTCGAGCAGAGCGGCTCGCCAAGGGCCTCTGCTTTTACTGCGGAGAGGGCACACACCTGCTACGCGCCTGTCCAGAGAGGCCGGGAAACTCCAAAGCCTAGGGTTGGTAGGAGAGGCCACCCTAGGTGCTGGGACTCTCTCAGACCCGGTTATGTGGACCGTGCAAGTGTCAACGGGAGAGACACGGTTCACGGCTGAGGCATACCTCGATTCCGGGGCAGCAGGCAATTTCATTCAGCAGGCCACGGTGGACAAGTACCAGCTGCCTGTTACTCCACTTGACAAACCCCTCGTGATAGCCTCTGTGGATGGGAGACCCCTCTCTGATACCATCTCCTGGGTCACCAGACCGGTCGAACTACGTATCGGTGCCCTGCACACCGAGAACATCTCTCTCTACGTCCTTCCACACATGTCCCATCAAATCCTGCTGGGACTTCCCTGGTTGCGGACACACGAACCCTCAGTCAGCTGGGGTACTGGCGAAATCACCCGATGGGGTCCTTCTTGTCATGAGAAGTGTCTGAAGTCCATACCACACATCCGACGACCTCCGGTTCCAGAGAACCTACCGGAACTGCCCTCGGCCTATTGGTCCTTCGCAGACGTTTTCGACAAGAAGGAGTCTGAGGTACTTCCGCCACACCGTCCCTACGATTGTGCCATCGACCTGCTCCCAGGAACAACACCACCTCGAGGACGGATATATCCGTTGTCCCCAGCCGAAACCAGGGCCATGTCTACCTACATCACAGAGAGCCTGGCTAAGGGATTCATCCGGAGATCCTCCTCTCCTGCGGGAGCGGGCTTCTTCTTCGTTAAGAAGAAAGAGGGTGACCTACGCCCCTGCATCGACTACCGGGGTCTGAATCAGATCACCGTAAAGAACAAGTACCCTCTGCCGCTCATCCCCGAATTGTTCGACCGGCTCAGAGGAGCCCGTGTGTTCACCAAACTGGATCTTCGGGGTGCTTACAACCTAGTTCGTATCCGCTCTGGGGACGAATGGAAGACCGCGTTTAATACTCGCGATGGGCACTATGAATACTGCGTGATGCCCTTCGGCCTATGTAATGCACCAGCAGTCTTCCAAGAATTGGTGAACGACATCTTCCGGGACCTCCTCTACGTCTGTGTAGTAGTGTATCTGGATGACATCCTTATCTACTCTCCGGACCTCCAGACCCACAGAGAGAACGTCCAGCTGGTCCTACAACGACTGAGAGAGAATCGTCTATACGCCAAATATGAGAAGTGTGTCTTTGAGCAGTCTTCTCTCCCTTTCCTGGGATACATCATCTCGGGTACTGGACTGCAAATGGATCCTAAGAAGGTGTCCTCCATACTCAACTGGCCTCCCCCTTCTGGACTAAAGGCAATCCAACGGTTCCTGGGATTTGCCAACTACTACCGCCAGTTCATCCCTCACTTCTCTGCCCTGACTGCTCCTCTCTCTGCTTTGACCAAAAAGGAGGCTAATCCAAAGGACTGGTCACCTGCGGCCGACGCCGCGTTTTGCTCTCTGAAGCGAGCATTTGCCTCCGCTCCTGTACTCCACCGTCCGGAGTTAAACCGCCAGTTCACCTTGGAGGTGGATGCCTCCTCCTCGGGAGCCGGAGCAGTGCTCATGCAAAAGTCCTCCTCCGGGAAGATGGTTACATGCGGTTTCTTCTCCAAGAGCTTCTCTGCACCTGAACGTAATTACACCATCGGTGACCGAGAACTATTGGCGGTCAAACTGGCTCTAGAGGAATGGCGCTACCTCCTGGAAGGAGCAGTGTACCCCGTGATTATCTACACGGACCACAAGAACCTGGAATACCTACGGTCCGCTCAGCGACTGAACCCACGGCAAGCCAGGTGGTCCTTATTCTTTGCCAGGTTCGACTTCCAGCTCCATTTCCGACCCGCAGACAAGAATGTACGTGCGGATGCCTTGTCTAGGTCTTTCATGCCCATGGAGCAGGAGGAAGAGACTACCCAGCCTATCATCCCTCCTAGCAAGATTATTCCGGTGGCCCCTGTCACCCTGGCCCAGATACCGCCCGGAAAGACCTATGTCTCTGAGACTGACAGGCAAAAGGTGTTACACTGGGGTCATGCCTCGAAAACAGCCGGTCATGCAGGCCAGAAGAGAACATGGGGTGCGATTGTACGCCATTATTGGTGGCCATCCCTTCGCACGGATGTCGCTGCTTTTGTCTCTGCCTGCTCCTCTTGTGCCAGGAACAAGACGCCCAAACACCTGCCCTATGGCCGTCTTCTGCCTCTGCCGATACCCACAATTCCGTGGCAACACATAGCGATGGATTTTATTACGGACTTGCCATTATCCTCTGGACACACAGTCATATGGGTCGTGGTGGACCGGTTCTCCAAAATGGCTCACTTCGTCCCTATGGCTGGACTGCCCTCTGCTCAGGAACTCGCGGAAGCCTATATACATCACATCTTCCGCTTGCATGGTTTCCCATCCCACATCGTGTCCGACCGAGGAACTCAGTTTACCTCCCGCTTCTGGAGGGCGCTCTGCAAACATCTGGGTGTGACTCTGGACTTTTCTTCTGCTTACCATCCTCAGTCTAATGGCCAAGTGGAGAGGGTCAATCAAATCTTGACCTCCTTCTTACGTCACTACGTCAACGCCCATCACGACGACTGGTCCACGCTTCTACCTTGGGCTGAATTCTCACATAACCACCACATCAGTGAGTCGTCCTCCAAATCTCCCTTCCATGTAGTTTACGGACTTCAACCCTCCGTCCCGTTGCCTATATCCCCTTCATCGGATGTTCCGGCTGCTGATACTGCAGTTCGTGACTTTGCTACCATTTGGGACTCTGTCAAAGCGTCCCTTGGGCGCGCTTCCCAGCGGATGAAGAAACACGCTGACAAGAGACGTCTGGATCCTCCGTGTTTCTCTCCTGGTGACCTGGTCTGGCTTGCTTCCCAGTACATCCGATTGAAGATACCTTCCTACAAGCTGGGTCCTCGCTACATCGGGCCGTTTAAGGTCCTCAGCAAGATCAATGAGGTATCCTACAAGCTACAGCTCCCGGCCACGATGAGGATACCCAACTCCTTCCACGTCTCTCTGCTCAAGCCGGTTGTCCTTGGTCCCTTCTCCGCTGCTGCCAGTCCGGCCCCTCCTCCTATTGCCGATGATGACATCTATGCGGTAAGGGATATCGTGGCCATGAAGACCGTACGAGGTCGACAGTTCTTCCTGGTGGACTGGGAAGGGTATGGTCCTGAGGATAGGTCCTGGGAGCCCAGGGAGAACGTGGGCACTCCTCTTATCCGTGCCTTCATGTCCCGGTTGCGGGGAGGGGGGCGTGGGGGGGGGGGTACTGTCACGCTCCCCGGGTCCTCACCCCCGTTCCCCGGCTCACCTGCCACGCTCTCCGCTCCCCAGTCACCGGATTCCGTCCGTCCCAGGGCTCCGGGCCCCCGATCCCGGCGCCCGACAGCTTCCCTGGACCTGGCCGGCTCCCCTGCGTCCTCCTCGCAGCCTCCTTCCCTGGCTTCTGGCACCCGGGCGGCGCGCATGCGCATTAGGGCGCGCGCGCGGTCACTGACCCTTTCTTAAAGGGCCAGCGTCCATTAACAGGAAATGAGGTTGCACAGGTACAGGGTATATAAGGGGTCATTGTCCAAGGGGGCGGGGCCTGATCTTCGTGTTCCCTGAGCTAGGAGTCAGGTCTCCTGGTGTTACTGTGCTCGTACTCACCTATCTCTCTTTGTAGAGCCGTGCCTGCTTCGCCATCCAGTCTGCCGTGTCCTGATCCCCGCACGCTGTCCGTCTGCCATCTGACAGTCCGTACCATCCCGGATCCCTGCGGTGACCCGTCATCTTGCTCCAGAGGTTCCGGACCCCGCCTGATATCACCTCGGCCTCCGAACCTGAGCTACGTCACCAAGACCACCTTCTGTGACTCCGTGGTCCCTGGGACTCCTCCGCTGCCTTCACTTGCACGGACTGTTCTACTGCCCATCAGTGCTTCAGCTGCCGGACTCCCTACCACCATCTCAGAGAGTTCGGTCCAGTGGATCCACCTCCTGGGTCTGCCCGACCGCCCGGCCGTGACACAATGCTTCATAATAGTGATAAAGAAAGATGTCTATGCAAGCACCACTGGCATGGTGCTCCAAAAAAATGTGAAGAAGCCTCAACTTTAATAACATCCTAAGAAGTGTTGGCTTGAGTTTGCAAAGAAGTATGAAAAGTTGACAGTGGAAGATTGGAAACGGGTGATTTGGAGCAATCAGATGAAAATCAAAAGACTAGGCTCTGATGGATGCAAATAAGTCTGGAAGGGAAAAAGGGGCTAACAGATCGAGAAATTGAAGGAACTGTCAAGATCAGAAAAGGAAGCCTGATGATATGGTGTTGTTTTCACAGCCAAAGGAGTTGGATATCTGACCAAGATCAATAGTAGTCTCAATGCTGACCTATATGTGAGCATCCTACAAGACGAGTTACTTCGTACACTCGAGTACTATGGGTATAAAGACGACGTCATAGTGTTCCAGCAAGACAATGACATGAAGCATATGTCAAGATTGGCAAAGAAATGGTTTAATGACAATGAAGTAAAGGTGCTGGATTGGCCCTCATAGTCCCCATACCTTAACATAATTGAACACTTGTGGGTAGAGTTAAAGGAAAATCTGTATACATACCCAATTGAGTTGACCAGTGTGTACCAACATTGAGAATGTGTAGAGGAGACCTGGGATCGCATTTTGATCAAGACGTGCTTGAATCTGATCAAGAGCATGCCCACAGCAATTCAGTCAGTGTTGAAAGCCAAAGGTGGATTTAACAAAATAATACAAATTAAAGTTTTGATTGTTAGGAGCAAAACAGTAACAATGCAGTGGCATGACAAGAATCTGCATAAAAAATCATATGCCAAATAGTTGCAAGTCAAATTTACGTATGAGATAGTCAAGATGATTGTCCATAAAATGAAGATAGTCTCAAACTGAAAGCTGTAGTAGATGATGAGATATGGAGCCTGAAAGTCAAAAGTTCAAAACATTGTTACCTTTTTGCTTATCAATGTAGCAGGAAAATACAATATATATAATATATTATTGATATTTGGCGAAAATACACAAGCTCGCACCTTCGTGCGTCAAGGGTACTCATTATTTTGTGAATCCCTACAATACGCAAAAACACAGTGAAAGGAAATAAAAATGCAAAAAAAACCCCATTTACCAACACAGGTCAGTCACTTACTGGAAAAAGCAACCTCCTTGATAAAAGTGGAGGCAACGCAGATGCAAAGGGCTATGGTCTCATGACCATATTTTCTACATCCGAGAAAAAAAGTCTAATTCTGGTGGTTCAGAGTCTGATCAGAGTGTGATCTGTTTTTCTCAGAAACGGCAAATAAAAATAAAGGTTTCTCCACCTTCTCCATTCTGTTAGTCAGTGAAAATTGGACAAAAATCACAAAAATACATACAAAAAGTTTGTAATCCGCACCTAAGGCTATGTGCGCACGTTGCGTAATTGCATGCAGTTACGCTGTGATCTGCACCGCAGCGTAACTGCATGCGTCCTGCGTCCCCAGCACAATCTATGGAGATTGTGCATGAGACGTGCACACGTGGCATATTAGAGCGCAGCGCTTCAGCTGCTGCCCGAAGCACGCGTTCTAAAAAGTGACATGTCACTTCTTTCGTGCACTCTGCATGAAGTCCCTGCTCTGTCTATGGCAGGGGCTGGGAGGGGCTACATGCAGAGCGCATGAAATCGGCTTTTGTTTCTGCAGCGATTTGAAGCGCACGTGTGCTGTTCAAATCGCTGCAGAAATTTCTGCACCGACAGTACGCAACGTGCGCACATAGCCTAAGTATATGAATAACATTTTGTCAAAGCCAAATACCAGGAAGTATCAAAAAGAAAGCAGCAATAATTAAACCATGGCATACCAAGAAGAGACAAAAGCTGCAGCATCAAAAATGTGATGAAAATGCATGGAAAAAATACTCACAAAAACGCAATGAAAAAACGCAAGTAACCTGATTTAAATAAGGGCTTGCGATTAGAGTTGAGCGAGTACCTAACTATTCGTACTCGCTATACTGATAACGAGTACTGTCTAATACTCATGTATTTGTTCCAAATAGCGTGTGCAATGCAAGTCACTGGGGAAACCTCGCAATGTAACAAGTAACCCGAATGCTGTACTATTCGTGTGAGTAGTGAATAGTGCAGAATTCGGGTTACTCCATAAAATTACGAACTTTCCCCATTGACTTGCATTGCACACGTTATTGAGAACGAATACGCGAGTATTAGAAAGTACAGTTACTTAGGTACTCACTCAACTCTACTTGCGATGGCTACTCAGACCATCAGGTCCCAGGAGAGACCTATTCTTCATCCTTTAAAGAGACTCTGTCAGCAGATAATGACTATTCACAACAAGTACAGGCTCTCCGTGCCTCATGGCGGGGCTAATCATTTACATACACCGTCTCATCTGCTTGTTTTCCATTTCTCTCCAGCCCTTCTCTAGCTCTATGAAGCTTCAGCTGTCAATCAAATACCAGGAGATGGTGGCGATAGAGTGAAAGTTTGCACTGGGGATTTGCTGTAGCTTCCTACCTGCATGAATACCCTAAAGGGATCAATCATTTGTGATTTTTTATTTTTTTAAATAGTACCTCTTGTGACTACTACTGACCACTAAAAACTATATTTGTCTTTGTCCTTTACATTGCAGATACACATTAGATCCTGGAAAAACTAATGAAGTTCTCCAGATTGAGTATCCAATAATTGAGAACTCCAGAGATCAGATTTCCAATTGCGACCACACACAAGTCCCATCAATGAACAGAATAAAAACTACTTCTCTCGGGGTTTGGGTCTGATCAATTATTCTTTCTCTTTGAACAGTAGCAGATTTGTTTTACACATACAGTAACCATAATGTGCAAATAATCATGTACATTGATAATATCTGTGTCAAATGAACATCTGTCAAACGATTTTGCAACATACTGTAAATTCATTATGACCGACATCTGTTGATTGCATTTTACAGAAACAGACATTTTCCTTCTTGTTGTGGCAGTAAATAGGGTAAATTAAGAATAAATATCAGTGTATGAACATCTTTACATCTCAGGGAAGGCAGAATTGTTTGTTTTTATTTAAGTAGAGCGATAGCTAATAGTGATGGAGAAAAATGGTACTGCATGATAAAAATGTAACATTTTAACCCCTTCAGCCCCCAGCCTATTTTGACCCTAAAGACAAGGCCACTTTTTGCAATTTTGACCAGTGTCACTTTATGAGGCTATAACTCTGGAACGCTTTAACGGATCCCGGTGATTCTGAGATTGTTTTTTCATGACATATTGGGCTTCATGTTAGTGGTAAATTTAGGCCGATATTTATTGTGTTTCTTTGTGAAAAAAAACGGAAATTTCGCGAAAATTTTGAAACTTTTGTAATTTTCAAACTTTGAATTTTTATGCTCTAAAACCAACGAGACATATGACACAAAAATAATTAATAAATATCATTTCCCACATGTCTACTTTACATCAGAACAATTTTGGGAATTTTTTTTTTTTTTAAGGAAGTTATAGGGGTTCAAAGTTTATGAGCAATTTCTCATTTTTACAACAAAATTTACAAAGCCACTTTTTTTAGGGACCACATCACATTTGAAGCGATATTGAAAGGTCTACATGACACAAAACACCAAAAAGTGACACCATTCCAAAAACGGCACCCCTCAGGCTACTCAAAACCACATTCAAGAAGGTTATTAACCCTTCAGGTGCTTCACAGTAACTAAAGCAATGTGGAAGGAAAAAATGAACATTTTACTTTTTGCAACAAAAATGTTAATTTAGCCTCAAATATTGCATATTCACAAGGGTAGCAGGATTAAATTAGCCCCCAAAATTTGTTGGGCAATTTCTTCTGAGCACGCAGATACCTCATATGTGGCGAAAAAACACTGTTTGGGCGCACGGCGGGACTCGGAAGGGAAGGAGCGTCATTTCACTTTTTGAACAGAAAAGTAGCTGGAATCGTTAGCTGCACCATGTTGTGTTTGGAGAGCCCCTGAGGTGCCGAAACAGTGGAGCTCCCCCACATGTGACCCCATTTTGGAAACTAGACCCCTCATGGAATTTATCTAGATGTTTATTGAGCACTTTGAACCTCTGGGGGCTTCACAAAAGTTAATAAAGTTGAGCCGTGAAAATATTTTTTTTTTTACCATGAAATTGTTTCTTCGACCAGGTAGCTTTCTTTTTCCACAAGGGTATCAGGAAAAATTGCACCATAAAATGTATGGTGCAATTTCTTCTGAGTACACAGATACCTCATATGTGGTGGAAATCAAATGTTGGGGTGCACAGCAGGGCTCGGAAGGCAAAGAGCGACATTTGACTTTTCATACGCAAAATTGTCTGCAATAATTAGCGTATTCCATGTTGTGTTTGGAGACCCCCTGAGGTGCCAAAACAGTTGAGCTCCCCCACATGTGACCCCATTTTGGAAACTAGACCCCTCATGGAATTTATCTAGATGTTTATTGAGCACTTTGAACCTCTGGGGGCTTCACAAAAGTTAATAAAGTTGAGCCGTGAAAATATATATTTTTTTTTTACCACGAAATGTGACCCCATTTTGGAAACTAGACCCTCATGGCATAAAAAAAAATCAGGGTGCATGCACGGATGTGCTGCAAAAAAGGGGGGGACTAGGTGGGATGGAAAAAAGGAGTCCTGTCCAAAGTCGAGTATGACTGCAGGATGCTTGCTGATCAGGTACCTAATTGTTCAAGTTTTGTCTTTTTTTTTTTTTTATTTGGGGTGCACAAAAAAAAGCAAAAACTCAAGCAACAATTACGTACCTGATCAGCCAATCATGTAGCTGATCAGCACTTGGCGGCAAGCAGGTGGGGGAGGAGGGGAGGGAGAGGGAGTGGGAGATGTGATTGGGGATAGTTAGAAAAGAGCCATGAACAATACTTACAGGATGGATCAGAACAGCAGCAGGATCACAGGAGAGATGGCAGCAGATGGCGGGCGGCAGATGGGGGGCAGCGGCAGATAAAGGGAGCATCGGTGGATGTGAGGCGGGTGGCGGCTGGGAGAGGGTAGCGGCGGATGGGAGAGGGCACAGTGGATGCAGGAGCGGCGGAGGATGGGGGGAACGGGGGGGAAGTAGGGGGAGGGTGGGATGGGGGGAACGGGGGGGAAGGGGAGTGGGAGGTGAGATTGGGGATAGTTGCCTTACAGGATGGATCTAGGCAGCAGGATCACAGGAGATGAAGGAGGCAGCAGATCGGGGAGGGTGAGAGGTGGGAGAGGGGACAGCAGATCACGGGGGGTGAGAGGTGGGGGGGAAAGCGGACAGCAGATCACAGGGGGAGAGGTGAGGGAGCACAGATCACGGGGGTAACAGGTGAGCGGAGAGCGAACAGCAGATCATGGGGGTGACAGGTGAGCGGAGTACAGATCACGGGGGTGAGAGGTGGGGGGAGAGCGGACAGCAGATCACGGGGGTGAGTGGTGGGGGGGAGCGGGTAGCAGATCACAGAGGTGACAGGTGAGGGAGTACAGATCACCGGGGTGAGAAGTGGGGGGAGCAGGCAGCAGATCACGGGGGTGACAGGTGAGGGAGCACAGGTCATGGGGGTGAGAGGTGGGGGAGCGGGCAGCAGATCACAGGGATCACAGGTGAGGGAGCACAGATCACGGGGGTGACAGGTGAGGGAGCACAGATCACGAGGGGTGAGAGTGCGGTCGAATACACATCTGTCTACGCTTAGTAGTGCTGACAGGAGCAGTGGTGAGTGGGGCTGGGGGCATACAGATTTGGTGGGGGCGGCTGGAGGCATTCAGTTTTGGTGAGGGGGCCTGGCGGCATACAGATCTGGTGGGGGGGCATACAGATCTGGTGGGGGGCATACAGATCTGGTGGGGGGCTGGAGGCATACAAATCTGGTTTGGGGGCTGGGGGCATACAAATCTGGTGGGGGGCTGGAGGCATACAAATCTGGTTGGAGCATACAGATCTGGTGGGGGGGCTGGGGGCATACAGATCTGGTGAGGGGGCTGGGGGCATACAGATCTGATGGGGGGTTGGGGGCATACAGATCTGGTGGGGGGGCTGGGGGCATACAGATCTTGCGAAGGGGCTTGGGGCATACAAATCTGGTGGTGGGGCTGGGGTATACAAATCTGGTGAGGGGGGCTCGGGGCATACAGATATGGTGGGGGGCATACAGATATGGTGGGGGGGCTGGGAGCATACAGATCTGGTGGGGGGATGGGGGCATACAGATCTGGTGAAGGGGGGCTGGGGACATACAGATTTGGTGGGGGGGCTGCGGGCATACAGATCTGATGAAGGGGGCTGGGGGCATACAGATGTGGTGGGGGATGGGGGCATACAGATCTGGTGGAGGGGCTGGGGGCATACAGATCTGGTAGGGGGCATCCAGATCTGGTGGGGGGGCTGGGGGCATCCAGATCTGGTGGGGGGGCTGGGGGCATCCAGATCTGGTGGGGGGGCTGGGACATACAGATCTGGTGGGGGGCTGGGGGCATACAGATCTGGTGGGGGGGCTGGGGGCCTACAGATCTGGTGGGGGGGCTGGGGGCATACAGATCTGGTGGGGGGGCTGGGGGCATACAGATCTGGTGGGGGGCTGGGGGCATACAGATCTGGTGGGGGGGTTGGGGGCATACAGATCTGGTGGGGAGGGGCTGGGGGCATCCAGATCTGGTGGGGGGCTGGGGGCATACAGATCTGGTGGGGGGGGCTGGGGGTATCCAAATCTGGTGGGGGGGCTGGATGCATACAGATCTGATGAGGGGGCTGGATGTATACAGATCTGGTGGGGGGCTGGAGGCATGCATTTCTAGTAGGGAGGTTGGGGACACACAGATCTGGTGGGGGGGCTGGAGGCATACAGATCTGGTGGGGCATACAGATCTGGTGTGGGGGGGCTGGGGGTATACAGATCTGGTGGGGAGGAGGCTGATGTCCCATGCAGCAATGAGCACATTGTTTAGTAATGTGCTTCTGCTGGTTCCCTTCTGTCCCCTATTATGCAGTGTCTCACCTCTCCTCTGTGCCCGCGGAGCCACCAGCTGCAGCACACAGACATGTAAAACTCACAAGGCTGCGGACGTGAAGCGATACCTCATGGAGACCTTCCTACAAGCCATTGGGTATGGTGGCTGCGTGGAGTGGCCTCCACACTCACCTGACCTGACCCTATTGGACTTCTTTCTGTGAGGTCACATCAAACAGCAGGTGTATGCGACCCCCTCCACCAACATTGCAGGACCTACGACGACGTATTATAGATACTTATGCAAACGTGTCACCTACCATATTGAACAACGTGCAGCAAGATACAGTATGCTGCCCAGAGCCCAGATATGCATTGCAGCTGACGGTGACCACTTTTAACATCAAACTTAAATGAGTGCCATATGCGTGGCCAGCATTCAATGTTTTGGGGGGGTCATGGGTTTCATATAATAGCATTTGTGTATGCAAGGTGTTGATTCGTATTGAATTGATGATGCCCTACAATTTTTTAATTCACTTTTTTTCTCTCTCGTTCCGTTTTCGAAATAAATATGCTAATTCCGTTATTTTCCACCAGGTGGCGCAATAGGTGGTTTCATTGCATAGTGCATGGCAACTTTACTATACCTAGACACCACTTCTATGCCTATAGCTGCAGCTGTTTTCAAGTTAATGGCGGTTGACAGGATATGGGTGGACACACTATGTTGGCTGATAACCTGTAGCACTAGCATAAGTGCTCACTAATGGTTGAGCGAACTGGAATGGTAAAGTTCGGGGTTTTCATGAAAGTCCATGGTCGAGTTCGGATGCTGATTAAAGTTTGTTGCAAGGCTTCATCGCAACCAATCACAAGCTTTTCGGCATGGAGATGATGCTGGGAACAAAATTGAAAAATAAAATAATTACTGTACATGAGGTCCCCCTTAGTTTTGATAACCAGCCAAGTTAAAGCAGACAGCTGCATCGCTGCAGCCCTAAGTGGTCTGCTTTACCTTGGCTAATTATCAAAAATAGAGGGAACCCCACATTGTTTTTTAAATTACTTTATTTATAAATAAATAATTTAAAAAAATAACTTGGGGTTTCCTCTATTTTTAATAAGCCAAGGTAAACATTCTGAGAACGAGGCTCCATAGATCACTCGCTGTCAGCAGCATGCATGGAATTTGAGAAGATATATGAGTGACCTATGGAGCCTTGTTCTGAGAGCAAGGCACCATAAGATTCGATGGACGTAATGGGATTACGTTGGAACTTCAAGGATTTTTTAAAATTAATAAATTAGTGAACAAGGGAGTGTGGGGGTGTCTTTTTTCAAAGAAATGACTTTTTCCTCTATGTGTGTTTTGTATGTTAAACTTACTGGGTTAGTAATGGAGGTGTCTGATAGACGCCTCTCCATTACTAACCCCTGGGCTTGATGCTAGTTGTTAATTCACAGCTGACATCAACCCCAAAAATATTACTCCAATTGCCATCACACCAAGGCAATTGGGAAGAGCTGGGCAAAGCTCCAAAATTGGAATCTAATTGGCCCCACTTTGGGGGTGGTTGCAGACTACTAATTTTAGGCTGGGAAGGACAAATAACCATGGGCCTTCCCAGCCTGATACTACCAGCCCCAGCTGTCTGCTTTACCTTGTTTCTAAAACTATTTATTTATTCCCTATTCACATTTGTTTGCAGAGCAATTGTCCTGCACTTATTCCCGTTTTCCTTTCTTTTGCAGCCCCCTAGCCCTTACTGGGACCATTTCACAGTCCATTGCATTGACTCTAGACTCAAGTTTGGGTTAAGTTGGGGTACTGAACTGAACTTTTAGCTGAATTTGAACATCCAAGTGTCTGCCCATCCCTAGTGCTGCTCTTCTCTGGTTGTGCATAGGCACGACCTTTGAAAGGACATGTGTATTATAGGAAGCTAAGCTCTGGAGTAATGGACTGCCCTAGGTTCTCACCTGCAGGTATGCAAGAAAATCAGGCTCAGAATTGATACAAATTAATCAACTTATCTGAAGAAGGGGTTCAGATTCGAAAATGTGTTACTGAATTATAAAATAAAATAAAAGGAATTAACCTAATTTTCATCATCCATTTCTGATTTTTCCTGATCTGAGAGCGCGGCCATGTTGACAGTTTCTTCTTGTACCAATTCTCATACTGGTAATACTGACATTAGCAGGTGAACCTCAACTTAATCAAGAATAGATTGCGATGAAGGGACACCGATCATAAAAATTATACACAACAAATTGTCATTTGCCACTACTATTTCTGTATCATTAAGGAGTTGCCTAGATTGGAGGATAATTTTGTTCTTACTTAAATCCATGTAAATGAGGCAAAAAAAAAACAACATTTTTTGGAATTGTGTTTCATAAAAAATGACACCATTTGCCTCCTATAATCTCTGTATTACACTAATGGTTGGCTGCAGAATGGGTTAACAAGGTTGGCCATATTATCATTATTATAATAGCTGTGTTGGGGACATGATTTTGTGGAGCTTATTATTGTATATGTATGACAGGTTCTCCTCCTGCTTTGATCAGTTTAGCTTTCCTTGCAGTCTGCACATCTCTAGAGTCCATAAAATGGCTACTGGTGGGGGAGCATGTGACCAGACCTGTCCATGAGTTTCCTTCAATAGAAAAGCAGTTATCTTACGTGAGGTGTTCAATTGGACAAGGCTGATGTCAGTTCTGGTCACATCCTCCTCCATGAGCAGCCATTTTATGGACTGGAAAGAAGATGTGCAGTCTGTGAGAAAAGCTACACTAACAAGAGGAGGAGGAGAACCTGTTATACTGATATTAGGCACACGCTGAGTATTTGGTGAGGTTTTTACCTCAGTATTTGTAGCCAAAGCCAGCAGTGGAGAAGTATAATAGAAACACAGGCACCACTTCTGTATTTATCACTCACTGCTGGTTTTGGGTACAAAAACTGAGGTAAAAACTCACCAAAAGCTGAACGTGTGACCATAACCTAATAGTGAGTGCCACAAAATAATGTCTTCCAGACCTCCACATATCTGTTAAAATAAAGATAATGAGGCGAACCCCATTAATTGATTCTGCAGTCGTCAATAGACCATGTAAAACCTTGTGCACATGTTGAGTTTTTTACCTCAGTATTTGTAAGCCAAAACAAAGAGTGGGTGAAAAATACAGAAGTGGTGCCCATGTGTCTAATATACTTTCCCTCTGTTCCATTCCTGGTTTTGGTTACAAATACTGAGGTCAAAACCTTACCAAATACTCAATGTGTGAACGTGGCCTAATACCGTGGCTATAGATATCAAACGGTGCAAAATTTGAAATGAAACCCAATTGCAAAAAGGATTTTTAGCCAATTTGAATGAATTTACAGCGCGGCACCACCTTACATCTCCACCCTCATTTTTTGCTATCACCCTACCCATTCTCTGTGCTCTGCAAGCAACTTTTGACTAACATCCGCACTAATCTGAACCTCCCCCTTCCACTTCAAGACTTCTCCTGAGCTGCACCAATTTTCTGGAATGCTCTAACCCAAGTAATTAGAACTAATAACAACTTACATAGTTTTAGATGTTCCCTAAAAACACATTTATTTAGGGTGGTCTATCACACTCCCTAATCAAAGTCCTTTCATATACAGCCCATTCACTATTTCTCAGAATCTAATTCTCTATGAAACTCCACCGCACCCAACAGCATTATAAAGATGGCTGGTGACCGGCTCATGCAGTCTTTTTCTATCCCCCATTTCTTCAAGATGACTGGACCATCATTGTAAATAAGCACCTGTACTTTGTACCCCCACACCTTATTGTACATTGTAAGCTCTTACGAGCAGGGTCATCATTATTTTTGCTTTAATTGTATTTTCTATAAACTGTTAATGATTACTGTTCATATATGAACCTCTGAATTGTAAAGCGTTGTGGAAAATGTTGGCGCTAAATAAATAAAGATTATTATTCAGGTGAAAAAAAATATAACCAAGGTGGACATCCCCTTTAAGTGTTATGTGAGGGTTTTCTACCATCAATGATGATTATTGAATATAAATAGTTCCATTACAAGCTTACTCCTCTAAAGTCATGGCCAAAGGTTTTGAGAATGCTACAAATATTAATTTTTACAAAGTCTACTGCTTAAGTTTTTCTAATGGCAATTTGCATATACTCCAGCATGTCATAAAGAGTGATCAGCTTAACAGCAATTACTTGCAAAGTCAATATTGGCTAAGAAAATGAACTTCAAACCCCAAAACACATTTCAACATCATTGCATTCCTGCCTTAAAAGGAGCAGCTAACATTGTTTTAGTGATTGTTCCATTAACACAGGTGTGGGTGTTGATGAGGACAGGGCTGGCGATCAATCACTCATGATTAAGTAAGAATGACACCACTGGACACTTTAAAAGGAGGCTGGTGCTTGGTATCATTGTTTCTCTTCAGTTAACCATGGTTATCTCTAAAGAAACACGTGCAGCCATCATTGCTCTGCACAAAAATGGCCTAACAGGGAAGAGTATCGCAGCTACAAAGATTGAACCTCAGTTAATCTATCGCATCATCAAGAACTTCAAGGAGAGAACTTCCATTGTTGCCAAAAAGGCTCCAGGGCGCCCAAGAAGGACCAGCAAACGCCAGGACCGTATCTTAAAACTGTTTCAGCTGCGGGATCGGACTACCAGCAGTGCCGAGCTAGCTCAGCAATGGCAGCAGACTGGTGTGAGTGCTTCTGCACGCACTGTGAGGTGGAGACTGTTTGAGCAAGGCCTGGTTTCAAGGAGGGCAGCAAAGAAGCCACTTCTCTCCAGAAAAAACATCAGGGACCGACTGATATTCTGCAAAAGGTACAGGGAGTGGACTGCTGAGGACTGGGGTAAAGTCATTGTCTCAGATGAATCCCCTTTTCGATTGTTTGGGACATCTGGAAAACAGCTTATTAGGAGAAGAAGAGGTGAGCGCTACCACCAGTCTTGTCTCATGCCAACTGTTAAGCATCCTGAAACGATTCATGTGTGGGGTTGCTTCTCAGCCAAGGGAATTGGCTCACTCACAGTCTTGCCTAAAAACACAGCCATGAATAAAGTATGGTACCAGAATGTCCTCCAAGAGCAACTTCTCCCAACTATCCAAGAGCAGTTTGGCGCCCAACAATGCCTTTTCCAGCATGATGGAGCACCTTGCCATAAAGCAAAGGTGATCACTAAATGGCTCATGGAACAAAACATAGAGATTTTGGGTCCATGGCCTGGAAACTCCCCAGATCATAATGCCATTGAGAACTTGTGGGCAATCATCAAGAGACTGATGGACAAACAAAAACTAACAAATTCTGGCAAAATGCAAGCATTGCTTATGCAAGAATGGACAGCTATCAGTCAGGATTTGGTCCAGAAGTTGATTGAGAGCATGCCAGGGAGAATTGCAGAGGTCCTGAAGAAGAAGGGTCAACTCTGCAAATATTGACTTGCTGCATTAACTCATTCTAACTGTCAATATAACCTTTTGGTACTCATAATATGATTGCAATTATATTTCTGTATGTGATGTAAACATCAGACAAACACAATTAAAAACCAGAGGGCAACAGATCATGTGAAAATATAATTTTGGTGTCATTCTCAAAACTTTTGGCCATGACTGTATATAGTAACGCACGAGTTACACGACCAGCAATGCCACGTTCGTGCACATCGTTTAGAGGGAGTACGGTATCCTGTTAGCATTCCACAGTGAAATCTACTCATACATTAGCCTCCAATGATTTCCTGAAAAAGCATATGGAAGCAATAGTGTGTTTCTGCAGTCACCCAAGCTGAAGATATATTAGTGGAGAGTAAGCAAAAAAAGCTGGGGGCTATATACCAGCCACCTAGGAAAAATGACATCTATGTATCCAGCACAGCCAGAATTCACTCAATTCATTTCATTATGTTTCTTTAGAATAATCTTATTCTTTCAGAATTCCATAAGTTTTCAGAATGAAAAAAAAAATTAAAATAAAATAAATAAATAAATAAATAAATACAAATATTATGTATGCAAAAAATGCAACTCCACATCACCACACCATAAGTAATATATGCGGAGCACAGCAATGGGTCTGAAACCTTGTTATGATGTACAGGTTACATCCATGTATTAAAATGCTGTGTCTAAACTTTAGTGATTTCTCAGACACATGTTTACAATTATTCTCCTTCTCCTTGCAATTTCCCAATTTTGGAGCAATAGCGCCCCCTGCCTATCAAAACAAGAAAGTGGAATTTGGATTCAAATTTCAGAGTGATGGGGTTGTGCGCACAGGAGCAGCAAATGCAATTCTTCATAGTAATTGGAATTGGAATAGACTCTATGTAATTAGTTTTTAATATGTTTATTCTGTAGATTTTTTATTTTGCTTGCATTTTTTTTGCCATACCTATATCTTCACATATCTCAAAAATATCAAGATAGCTTAACCCTTTATGTGAGCTATGAATGCGGCCACCAGCCACCATTGTTTATGGTAAAGCCCTCCAATCTACATAGTACTAAGAGCAGCTTGTTTATAGCAAGGCTTTTGGAAGGGGATGTCTGTGTGTATAGGAAAGTCAGCTAGTCTACAGGGGGAGGAACTTTTGGTATAAAGAGGAGGTCTTGCTTTTTCTGACATCTCTCAGGATGATTTTTTTTTTTTTTGGAAGGATGGGCTATAGCATTGGATCAATTGCAAAACTCCAGTCTATTACAGTGCAATCTAGAGGAGGGTGATCCACAGGATTCTCTGGATTATACTTATTTTATGCACAGTAGATTTCATATTGACATACATCATATACTGAAAAGGTAAGGCAGCATTTGTATCAATATGCACACATTATAATCATACAGTTGGCATAAAAGCTATTTCTCCTATGCAGTCATGCATTTTCTATATACATAATACAATTAGCTACAGGGGTTGTTAGTATGGAACCTTATGATTGACTTATATCTAAGTTTATAAAGGTTCTGACAGCAGGTAGAACAATGGGTTAACCTAATACTTCACTGTGTAGCCCATAATTAAGTGTAAGGTTTAAGGCGCAGAGGACCAGCAAGATTTTTTTTATGTCTAACTTTGGATCTGCTCTTTGGGATGGATGATGGCTGATGCTGCTGAGATGCCTTCAGAAGGTCTGCTGGGCAAGGATCGTCATGAAGAACAACTTTCCTATGTGGATCCTCTGGATGTACAAAGAGCAATTGCTTTGCTGGAGCTAAGTAGATGATTTCATGCTGGTGAAGGTCTCAGGAAGGACTCCATCTGCCCGGGGGTCCTGTGGATGCTTCATCTTTAAGGCTTGCATGCACATTCTACTTTGGGGCACAGGCGATTTGCGGCTAATGACAACCACATTGTGGAGGGAAGGCTCCCTGCATAGCTTTTGGAACCTGGATTTCTGGAATTCAGAACTGGATTGCAACTTTTTTTTTGACAAAAAATTGAGGATTGTTTCCAACTTATTGTTGTAATATTTCTTATAAATCAGGGAAAGCACCAACTATTATAATATATATCAGCAATTTGGGATTCTGTGCACTGAGAAGCTCCAACTAAGACCTAAGGTAAGACTGTTCCATTCTGTTTCACTGTGGAAAGACATTTTATAAAGTTTCCATTCAGTTTTCCTCCCAAGTATCTTGTGACTTTCCTTCTTTATGCTCCTTGTGCTTTGTGTAGGGTCTTTCAAGTCTCCAGCCACCATTTGTTTGCATCTTCTTGCCATGTTTATTTCTTTACAATAATTAGAGGACTTGAAAGGAGTAAACTCGTGTAGACATGGTATTATCAGATCCCACCAAAGCTGTTAACCACAACCTCCATTTTACCACATCTTGTAGGGAATCTTTGGTTATCTTAGAGATCATTAATGCTATGAAATATGTGGAATGACTGTTTACATGCATGCAGTGATGAAGTGGCTGATCTGTGGGGAAGTTTCACCAATGGATCAGGCTTTTACAATTGTGCTCGGTTTGGCAGGAACCCTATAGAGATGGGCCAGGCTCGTTGGCAGTTGTGCGCTTTGTAGAACATTGTTGGATGCTCCTTCTGTAGATTAGAATCCAAGTAACATTTCTAAACTGACTGTGATATTTCATGTAAAGTCAACTACAGCTAAGAACTTGGAAAGTTATAGGAACCAGAACATTGTTCTTTAAGGGGAAATAAAGATCATTCTACACTGCCAATAGCTAGTCTGTAAAGCTTTCTATGGTGATTAGTTTGGAATAATAGCATAATGATGTTTCTTCTAGGGTGGAGGCTCCAAGATATTCCCAAAACTTTCCCTAGAAGAAAAGTCCTGTTGTCATCACTGTGGTGACTTCTATTACCTTCATCTATTCCCAGGCTAATCTAGAGCTGTCCTGTCTATTGCATTTTACTCACAGAGAAGAGGGGTAGATAAGATAAGAACATTTTAGGAGCCTTGTTGAGATATATAAAGGTTCCAACAAGACATAGAACATCTGTCTGCAGCTGAGACCAGCTATGGGACTATGTGGGCAGCAGGACATTGCATCCATTCACACCTCTTACTCCAGATCCATATCTATAGCCTTGTTCTGTTCCTCACATTGTTCTGCCTGTGTAAATCTTAATATACATTGACTATACATTTATCTCTTTAGAGTTTATCATATGGTTAAATCCATTGTAACAGGACTATACATTTGCTCTAGTTTTACATAATAGACACTACTGCATTATCATAAGTGACACCCTTTTCAGATATCTCACACTATGTTAAACTAGATAAGCTCTGCTACATCTGGATATGTGTATTGTGCCCAGACATAGGGATGGAATTGGATGAGATGGGATAAGACCTTAATTACCTGGGGTGGTCCTATTAAGTCACAATAATTAATTGGTATTGGACCATAGGTAGAGAACGTAGAGAGAAGATGGGACCAGTACAACTGGGTGTTAGAATTTAGTAACTAACCTTTTTATTGGTGGAGAGACATAGGGATGGGATTAGATGAGATAAAACCTTAATGACTTGGGGTGGTCCTATTAAGTCACAATAATTAATTGGTATTGGGCCATAGGTAGAGAACTTAGAGAGAAGATGGGACCAGTACAACTGGGTGCTAGAATTTAGTAACTTACCTCTTTTTGGCAGAGAGGGGGGTAATTGAGTCCTCAGATATGGAATAAGGTCCCTAGATTGTGTGTATACCACTTAATATGGAGTCATGGTGATAATGGAAGATGATGGATGGGAGACAGGGAAAACAGTTTACTTATATATTATTGTGGGGAATGTCACTGAACTCTTGAAATATAATTATTTTGCTCATTACTAAGAATAATAATGATTTGGTGCAATCAGTAAATATTGTACATTTTTTGGGGAAACCTTTTGGGGTGTTGGTAAGTGCAGATGGAAACTTTGTCTTCTGTGTGTAAACAAATTGATGGCATTAAAATTGGCTCTGGAGATTGCAACAGACTGATCTAGAAGGAGACGCCAGAGCTGTGGTATGGAAAACATTATGAGGGTCCAATTTACTCCCCCTTCTTCCAGATGTGCCACACTAGAGAGGGGGAGGGGACTCACCTCTACTGGTTCTACTTAAATTTGGGGACTCCAGGAAAGGGAGGTTGGGAGGAGTTCTTGTTTATACACAAGGTGTTGGTGACTGTTTTCTGCCAGTAAATTGCCTAATTTACAGAATTCGGTGTCAAATTCTCAACTTAGTCTAATTAATCAAACTAAAGAGGTTTTTTGCACCTTGTTGGGTGATAAGAACAACTGAATGACATTAGCAATGATGGATATTTTGGCTCTCAGATATACAGTATTTCTTCATGGAGAGAGGGGAAAAAAGTAAGAAAAACAAATGACCCAACATTTGTGTGGGCAGCTAACACAATGATAAGTGAGGCACAGCTATAAGTGAGGGTGGTGCCTGCGGATGTGCTGGATAAGGCTGGAGCCAGAGCACAAAGGTTCCCTGGAGAGAACTCTGCGCAAACCTTAACACCCAGCGAACAGACTGTCACACAGGGCTCTGCTGCCACCTAGTGCTCATCTGGGTTGTTGGCCTTCATGGCACAGCAGGTAGTTTTTTTTCCACTTTTTGTTGTTTTTCAGATGCAGTCCCCTATTACTAACATTCCTGAATATTTTATTTATATTGTTTGATGATATATTATATAGTGTTCATTTATATGACACATTTTTATAAATATTTTGTCTTTATTTTATATGTAATTGTTATTATTTTATACCTTTTATATACCTTATTTTTTTACCTTGTTTACTTTTTTTACCTTTTGTACCTTTTTTATTTGTATACATTTTTATACCTTATTTTATACCTTTTTTTACTTTTTTTTTACCTGTTTTTTACCTTTTATTTGTTCTTCCTTTTTTATTTCTTTTGTATACTTTTTTATACCTTATTTTATACCTTTCATTTTATACCTTTTTAATATCTTTTTATACCTACCGTGTTTCCCCGAAAATAAGACAGTGTCTTATATTAATTTTTGTTCCCAAAGATGCGCTAGGTCTTATTTTTCCATGAAGAAGAATTCATATTTATTGTTGAACAAAAAAATTGAACATTTATTTATATACTGTACAGTAGTTTTAATCACAAACCAGAATAAACAGACAAACTGTGAATCCTACCAAGCATGTCATGTTACTGCCATTATTTCCTTGTACAACATGCCCTGGTGTTCTGTTCGGCGGGCATGCTTCCAAACAAAAACTTTGCTAGGTCTTACTTTCAGGGCAGGCCTTATATTTAGCAATTCAGCAAAACCTCTACTAGGTCTTATTTTTAGGGGATGTCTTATTTTAGGGGAAACAGGGTATATTTATACTTTTTTTTTACCATTTTTCCTTTTTTTTTTTTTACCTGTTACCTTTCTTTTACCTTTTGTATACCTTTTGTATACTTTTTTTATATCTTTTTTATACCTATATTTATACTTTCTTTTTTTTACCTGTTTTCCTTTTTTCACCTTTGTTACCTTTCTTTTACCTTTTTTATACCTTTTGTATACTTTATTTTATACCTTAGTATATACCTTTTATTTTATATCTTTTATCTTATACCTTTCTTTACATTTTAATTTATTTTTCCCACTTTTTCTACTAATTGCCACTATTCTTCTTATGTTCTTCTTGTAGTAACTTTTTAATTTTGTTGTATTGCTGAGTAATTTACTAAGCAGAAATCTAATCATTGAAGTGGGAAATAGAAATTGTTTCATTGAGATAACTTCATTTTTAAGCCACGTTCAGTATTTGGCTAATATTTTACATCAGTATTTGTTAGCCAAAATCAGATGAAGAGTCTTAATAGAAACTCGGGCACCACTTCTGGTTTGGGCTACAAATACTGTTGTGAAATACTGGACAAATACTAAATGTGTGAATGTGGCCTTAGCAATATATGGACTTTAGTTCATACCAGCCTGGCAGTAAAAAGACACCTGGAGAATGAATCCCGCTTCCCCATGTTTTCTCAGCTGGGAGATACTTCAAGCAGGACAAAGTCCAGTTCTTTGCTGCCTCTGCTCAATCCATTTATTTTGTAGTGTCTTCAGACTCGGCAAGTCCCAGGTGACCGGTTAAGCTTCTGATTTGGGGTCAAATCCCTATTTTTTTCCATGGAGTTCATAATTTAAGGTTACAACCGTTACACGTGTAAAGATGGGTTCATGTTGATGTTTTGCTTTTTGCACAATTAATCAAACTGACCGTGGTTTTTACGAGTAAAACATGTACCTATTATACTCTACGGGGCTGTTCACATGTCCATGGTTTTTTGAGGACTCGTGTCAGTGCAAAAGTCACAGAAACATCATTTTTTTATCGGCATCATGGATGAAAAGTACCAATATGAGTGTGGAAATCACGGAAACATCTATGTTTTTTACCGGTATCATGGATGAAATGTACCAATATGAGTCTGTGAAAATCATGGACAACACATGGATAGCATCAGTATACACTGAGCGCTCTCCCCATCATTATCAACGCCATGAATAGGAGAAACGTTGTCCTTTACTTTTCCATATGTAAAAATTACTGGTAAAAAGTGACCAATGATGAAATTCAGATCCAAAACACTGGCGACCCTCGTACCACTTTTTTATGTGCATCAAAACACACGAGCGTCTCAAAATGAGTCTTTTCTTAAGCATTTCACGTAAGAACTGATGATCTGTGTGTAAAATGCCCAAATCTGATCCATTTTCCCAACCAGACTTCCCCATTAAACTGAATATCTGTTCCAAATAATGGATGTCATATGGATACCATTCTAATTTAGTCATTTTTTACAATTATTACCATAGAATTATGGCCTATCAAATTTTACATTGTTGATGTATATAATGGATTCCCTGTGGATGTCATACAGTGTATAAAGAAGTAACACATGGATCATACAGAGAGTGCATACAGATGACAATACGGATGAAACCCATCAATTTTTTTCTGTTTGAAACAGATTATTTTCATCTTCAACATCCTGTTTCCTGTCCATATATCTTTATTTATTTATTTATTTTTTTGTATATAGCACTAACATATTCCATAGCACTTTACATACATCAGGAACACTGTCCCCATTGGGGCTCACAATCTAAAGTCCCTATCAGTATGTCTTTGGAGTGTGGGAGGAAACCCACACAAACACAGGGAGGACATACAAACTCCTTGCATATATACTTTGTTATAGTTAACAAGTCCATATACTATCATTATCATTGATGATTTGGCATACATCCTGATATACATCGGTATATTGATGCCTCACTTGTATTGAAAAGTGCAGCCATCTGGGCAATGTTACATATTTTTCCAGGAATTCTATTTACAGTTTGAGTAAACAGCAGAAGTAGAGAAGTATATAGACATAGAGCCCAAATGTGGCATTAAATAAAGTATTATTGGTAGGACATTACCTTCCAATGTGCATTATTGATTGCTGTCTGTTCACACTTGCTTTTACCTCCCTTTCGTTGATCACATTTCTTTGTTCTAAAGCTGTATTGGCTTTGTACATACAAGTTTGTATCCATTCGTTTTTTAGTGTCTGTAGATTATATCCCATAGAATTATACGTATGTTTCTAAAACATCAATAAAAGACAAATAAAATCCCCCTAACAGAAAACTCCAAACAGCTCAGTACAGATTAATACGTCAACTTGTTTATGTTCTAGACAAACATTTTCTGGATCTATGCTTTTTTCTTAAAAATTATTTCACATTTACATTTTTTCACAATATATTGTTGGTTAAAATTGTAAAAAACCACAATGGAAACTTTCCATTAAGCCCACACTTCTATTTTTTAGAACTTTTTCTTTTTTCCTATCAGTAACCTATTTTTTTCTGACACATGCTGAAACCCAGACAGACCCCTCTATAATCAATTCGGACGATCTGCTTATGTTTGCATTCATTATGCTACAGATCCTTATTCCATATACTATAGTGTAAAAAGGTACAACAGGCTGAACAGAGCCTGAATCGCAGGTGTGAACACAGCCTAGAAACGTCCATCACTCACAGTCTAAATATGGGAAGAGTTCCAGGGTGAACAGTCTCAATATTTTGCATCGGTCCTTGAAGCTTAAATAATTAATGTAAAAAATGATGAAAGTCTTGTATAAAATATTGACTTGTAATATAAAGATCCTTTATATATGTGTTATCCCGAAAATAAGACAAGGTCTTATATTATTTTTTTGCTCCAAAAGATGCGCTAGGGCTTATTTTCAGGGGATGTGTTTTATTTTTCCATGAACAACAATCCACATTTATTGATAAAAAAACAACATTTATTGAAATATAACATGTCATCACATTCAGAAACATCAACATTTTGAGTTAAGCCCATTCCTGGTTCAGATGAATATTTTCTTACCTGATCTGTTATTCTCTTGGTGCAGAACCAGTCCTATAGTGGTGGGTACATACCAAATTTACAAAGGTTTAAATTACCTGCTTAAATGTATTATTCTTTATGCACTGATAAGTTTACCCCCAAAAGAAAGCAGACACCCCTAAAAGAATCGCACTTACCAGACCCCAAATAATTAGAAGTAAAAGGTCTCTCACATACAAATCTGGGTTGCTGTCAGGTCCCCCTGCGTTCCACCGTGGTTGGCTCCACCTGACAACTGGAGGAATGATACTGGTACCCGATGTGTTTGTGCAATGCAGCTGGAACAACGAAGGACCTTATAGCAAAGCAGATCTCTGTGTGAGAGCCTATCCACCATCGGCACTTACCAACTGTAATTGTTTGGGGTCTTGTGGGTGCGATTTTTTTTTTTTTGGGTGGGTGTCTGCTTTCTTTTGAGGCGTCTGCTTTCTTTTGGGAGTACCTTCTTTCTTTTGGGGTGTCTGCTGTCTTTTAGGAGTACCTGCTTTCTTTTGGGGTGTCTGCTGTCTTTTAGGAGTACCTGCTTTCTTTTGGGGATGTCTGCTTTCTTTGATGAATCATGCTGTATTTTTAACTTTTTTAACTGCTAGGAACTGCAACTAGGACTTATTTTTGAAGTGGGTCTTATATCTTAAGTATACTCAAAATAGCCCCCCCCCTCCAAGTCCTACTAGTGCTCATTTTTGGGGTAGGTCTTATTTATAGGAAAACAGGATATATATATATATATATATATATATATATATATATATATATATATATATATATATATGAGTTTAAGAAAACAAAGGGAACACTAAAATACCATCTTGTAACAAGTGTTCCCTTTATTTTTTTGAGCAGTATACATATATATATATATATATATATATATATATATATATATATATATATATGTCTATATATAATGTAATATATAACAGAAAAGCTGTATGCCTGGCAAAAATACAAAAAATACTTTCTAAGTAAAACATGTCATTTAGTTGGACATTTTATATAAATACCACGTACATCTATTATTGAAATCTCTGTAATAATATTTCACTTTATTATATTTGCTTCATGATTAAATTGTGTTATTTTTAATTAGTCCATCTTCTCAGCATTTGGAGTTGTGTTTGGGAAGTGGCACAATTCAGTAGCTTTGGAATAAACAATACAAATGAGGAAACAGTAGACTGTGTTGGCGCTGCAGCCTGATGCTTGTCGTGGTGCCAGCCTGCAGACAATGGCAACCACCTCTGGAGCATCTGCATTATAATTTGCATAACAGCGACCTCTAGTGGTTAGTGTGAGTACAGCTGCATTCGGCTTTACAAAATTTTCCATTACATTTTCCCTCCAAACTGAGCCCAGAATATAAAAGCTTTTCAGCTGATATCATACAGAGCAATCTTGTCGTTTTGGTTAATTTTAGGAATTTTACCGTTCCAACTTATCTGATAAATAGCCATGAGAAATGTGCGTAATTAATAACTAGAGCTATTTAGCTATTATAATTGGCCCACAATGTTGTGAGCTGCTGCGCTGGGCAAGGTACATGGTGCAGACAGAGGAATATGGCTGGGTTTAATGTAATGTAATACAATAATAATTATTGTAGCCCAGTGGTTTAGATCTTGATTCTTCTGTTATATTACAGAATTGTAATTATTTTTATCTGATCAGTTGTGCCCAGGCCTTTGTAGATAAAGGATTTTGCTTTGTTGATAACGAGCAGCCGAAATGTGATAAGAGAGAGTCAGACTAGCATGGGCGTCTTTGAAGCATGGGAGGTTATCTTACCCCATGGCTGCAGATGCTCATTATTAGCCACAATTTCTTCTTAATTTAGATTTTTATCATATTACACTGAACAAAAATATAAACACAACCCTTTTGTTTTACTCTCATTTTTTATGAGCTGAACTTTATGATCTAAGACTTTGTCTATGTATACACAAGGCATTTTTCTCTCTAATATTGTTCCCAAATTTGGCTGAATCTGTATTAGTGAGCACTTATCATTTGCCGAGATAATCCATCCACCTCACAGGTGTAGTATATCAAGATACTGATTAGACAGTATGATTATTGCACAGGTGTGCCTTAGGCTGGCCACAATGAAAGGCCCCTCTAAAATGTGCAGTTTTATATTATTGGAGGTCCAGGGAGTCAGAAAACCATTCAGTATTTGCTGTGACCACTATTTGCCTCACGCAAATGGTGGTTTCATCCATGAAAATGAAAGGTTTCATCCATCCTTTGCAAGGTGTTAAATGCCATTGAATGTGAGCATTTTCCCACTCTAGTTGGTTACGCTGACGAGCTGCAGTCAGGTAGAGACCCCGATGAGGATGACAAGCAGCAGATGAGCTTCCTGAGACGGTCTCTGACAGTTTGTGCAGAAATGCTTGTATTATACAAACTAATTGTTAGAGCAGCTGTCTGGATGGCCGGTCTCAGATGATCTTGGAGGTGAAGATGCTGGATGTTGAGGTCCTGGGCTGGTGCAGTTACATGTGGTATGTGGTCACATAGTTACTTAGGTTGAAAAAAGAACTAGGTCTATCTAGTTCAACCTTCCTCCACCAGTTCTACATTTTGTCCCTAAGGGGTACTTTGCACGCTGTGACATTGCAAGCCGATGCTGCGATGTCGAGCGCGATAGTCCCCGCCCCTGTCGCAGCAGCGATATCTTGTGATTGCTGCCGTAGCGAACATTATCGCTACAGCAGCTTCACACGCACTTACCTGCCCTGCGACGTCGCTCTGGCCGGCAACCCGCCTCCTTATTAAGGGGGCGGGTCGTGCGGTGTCATAGCAACGTCACACGGCAGGTAGCCAATAGAAGCGGAGGGGCGGAGATGAGCGGGATGTAAACATCCCGCACCCCTCCTTCCTTCTGCAGAGCCGGCGTGAGACGTGGTGATGCAGGTAGATGTTCTTTGCTCCTGTGGCTTCTCACACAGCGATGTGTGCTGCCACAGGAACGAGGAACAACATTGTACCTGTCACTGCTGGCAAATTATGGAAATGTCGAACCCTACACCGATGATACGATAACGACGCTATTGCGCTCGTTAATTGTATCAAAAAGGATTTACACACTACGATATCGACTGCGACGCCGGATGTGCATCACTTTCGATTTGACCCCACCGACATCGCACCTGCGATGTCGTAGTGTGCAAAGCCCGCCTAAGTCTCTTATAACCGACAATGTTGTGTGTACTGAGGAAATCATCCAGCCCTTTTTTAAAAGCTGTTATAGTGTTTGCCATTACTACCTCTTGTGGTCGGCATTCCACAGTCTGACCGCTCTAACTGTAAAGAACCCTTTCCTATTTAGCTGTCGGAATCGCTTTTCTTCCACTCGCAGTGAATGCCCCCTGGTCCTTAGTATTGTCTTTGGAAGAAATAAGTCATGTGCCAGTCCTTTATATTGACCACACATGTATTTATACATATAAATGAAATCTCCTCTGAGACATCTTTTTTATGAGCTAAACATATTTAATTTATTCAACCTGTCATCATATGGGAGGCCTTCCATTCCTTGTAATAATCTAGTTGCCCGCCTTTGAACTGACTGTAACTTCTGAATGTTCTTTTTAAAATGTGGAGCCCAAAACTGAATCCCATATTCCAGATGTGGCCTTACAAGTGATTTAGTTGTTTGGTTGTGAGGCTGGTTGGATGCACTGCCAATTTCCCTTTGGAGATGATTTATGGTAGAGAAATGAACATTCAATTCATGGGTAACAGCTCTGGAGGACGTTCCAGCAGTCAGCATGACAATTGCACTCTCTCTCAAAACTTGTGAAATCTGTGGCATTGTGCTGTGTGATAAAACTGCACATTTCAGAGTGTCCTTTTATTGTGTCCAGTCTAAAGGTCCAGTCACACTAAGCAACTTACCAGCGATCCCAACAACGATAGGGATCGCTGGTAAGTTGCTAGGAGGTTGCTGGTGAGATGTCACACTGCGACGCTCCAGCGATCCCACCAGCAACCTGACCTGGCAGGGATCGCTGGAGCGTTGCTACACGAGTTGCTGGTGAGCTCACCAGCAACCAGTGACCAGCCCCCAGCGCCGCGTGGAAGATGCGGCGCTTGGTAACTAAGGTAAATATCGGGTAACCAACCCGATATTTACCTTGGTTACCACCGCACGGAGCTACACGTGCAGAGAGCAGGGAGCAGCGCACACTGAGCCCTGGCTCCCTGCTCTCCTAGTTACAGCACACATCGGGTTAATTACCCGATGTGTGCTGCAGCTACATGTGCACAGAGCAGGGAGCAGCGCACACTGCTTAGCGCTGGCTCCTTGCTCTCCTAGCTACAGTACACATTGGGTTAATTAACCCGATGTGTCCTGCAGCTACATGTGCACAGAGCAGGAGCCGGCACTGACAGTGAGAGCGGAGGACGCTGGTAACGAAGGTAAATATCGGGTAACCAAGGACAGGGCTTCTTGGTTACCCGATGTTTACAGTGGTTACCAGCCTCCGCAGAAGCCGGCTCCTGCTGCCTGCACATTTAGTTGTTGCTGTCTCGCTGTCACACATAGCGATGTGTGCTTCACAGCGGGACAGCAACAACTAAAAAATGGCCCAGGACATTCAGCAACAACCAATGACCTCACAGAAGGGGCCAGGTTGTTGCTGGATGTCACACACAGCAACATCGCTAGCAACGTCACAAAAGTTGTTCGTTAGCAGCGATGTTGCTAGCGATGTTGCTTAGTGTGACGGGGCCTTAAGGCACACCTGTGCAATAATCATGGTGTCTAATCAGCATCTTGATATGCCACACCTGTGAGGTGGATAGAATATCTTGGCAAAGGTGAAGTGCTCACTAACACAGGCTCGGACAAATTTGTGAACAATATTTGAGAGAAAAAAGCCTTTTATACATAGAAAAAGTCTTAGCTCTTTGAGTTCAGCTCATGAAAAATGGGAGGAAAAACAAAAGTGATGTTTATATTTTTGTTCAGTGTATTTTAGGCTGATTTTACTTGATGAGATAAAGAGAGCACTTGTTATTGGTTACAGCGCCAAGGGCTTTGTCCTGTGTGTCCTTCCCATATTCACAACTAGATTTCTCCCCACACCACAAAACATGTAAAAGTGACTTAGAAAATTGAGATATGAAAAGTGACTATTGTTTCGCTTTCTAAAAGCAACACATTAATAAAGTACATAAATGCAATTGAAAATGGAGAGGCGAGAGGTTTATTCTCCTCTCAGCAGGAAGCCACAATGATTCTTCCAGGACCCTGAGACCCCTATATGAATGGCGGCACATTGCTTATACACGGCCACGTACTTCAGTTTTTATATACTTTTAATTCTTTTAGTTATACTAAATACAGTATATATACAATCTTATTAGCTGCAGTCTTTGGTGACACTCATCATGTCCATTGAAAGTAAAGGTACCCAATCACAAGGATTTTCGTATATAATCTAAAGCCAGTGCTATACTGGCACTATCAGGCTGATTCTATACATACCTGTAGTGGGCAGCTCGGATGTTTCGGCTTTCAAATCCAAGAAAGTAAAGTTTTTATAAAATTAGCTGCTTGTTGAGTGACAGCAGCTGAGGAGCAGATAATATCTGGGGGGATATTCATTGTTTTCCCCTCCCGCTGTTAGAATTAGCATAGGTATGATACAATTGACCTAGCAGGACCTGTGGTGTGGTCATACCAATGTGACGTGATATCCAGCTTTGTTGGCTGGGGCCCCACTCCTTCTGGTCACATGGGTAAGACCTCACACAGGTCCTCTAAGTGAAACATTACACCGATTGTATAATACTAGGGGGAGGGGATAACTCTGAATACCCCCAGATATTATCTGCTCCTCAGCTGCTGTCACTCAACAAGTAGCTAATATTATAAACTTGGGATTTCAATACCTATACCACCGAGCTGACTCAGCCTGATAGTGCCAGTATAACACTGGCTTTAGGTTATATACGAAAATCCTGGTGATTGGTTCCCTTTAAAAAAACATAATTACATTTGTGGCCCATTGAATTTCTACATCCTCTGTGTATCACTGTACACAACAAACTGCAAACGCAGAGAGCTGTGAATCAGTCAGTGAGCTCATCTAACAGCAGAACTTGGAATAATTATCCCTATTCTGATGATGATTTTTGAGCGGATTTATGACCACATCAAAGTTGTGCATATTCAGGCCTTGTGCACATGCTGCGATTTTTTTATGCAATTTTTTTATTTGATTTTTTCAAAATCTGCCCCAAAATCTCCATGCTCTCCTTGCAGATTTGGGCCAGATTTTCATGCAGCATGTCAATTACTGGTCCAGATTTGCAGCGTTTTTTTTCATCCCTTGACTTCAGTGTTGTGATGAAAAACAAATGCTTCAAATCCGCAGATGTGTTCACACTTTTTTGTGCGGTTTTGCTGCATTTTTGTAGTGTTTTAACACAAAAAACGCATGGCTAAAACAGGATGTGATGTCATCAAGAGTAGGACAATGGAAAATTAAACAGAAGAATGGTTGAAACAGAATATGACATCAACAGTGCTTTTCTTTTTTTTTTCTTAACCTAGGTTTATTGACAGTCTTTTCCTTGTTGCATCAAATATGCAGCATGTGAACATATCCTAAAGGTCGCTTTACACGCTGCGACATAGCTAGCGTTGTCGCTAGCGATCGCACCCGCCCCGTCGTCTGTGTGTCACGGGCAAATCGCTGCCCGTGGCGAACAATATCGCTAGTATGCGTCACACGCACATACCTACCTAACAACCTCTTTTTTAAGGGGGCGGTTCATGCGGCGTCACAGCGACGTCAATCAGTAGGCCACCAATAGAAGCAGAGGGGCGGAGAGCAGCTGCATTAACGTCACTCCAACCTCGTTGCCGGAGGACGCAGGAATGCTGTTGTTAGTCGTTCCCGGGGTGTCACACGTAGCGATGTGTGCTGCCTCAGGAACGACGAACAACCTGCATCCTGCAACAGCAACGATATTTGGGAAAAGTATGATGTGTCAACAATCAACGATTTTTGACGTTTTTCGGACCGTAAGTGGTCGCTCAAAGGTGTCACACGCAACAACGTCGCTAACGAGACAGGATGTGCATCACGCATTCCGTGACCCCAGCAATATCTCGTTAGCGATGTCGTTGTGTATAAAGCGGCTTTTAGGGTTACGACCTGTACTGTCAAACCAGCTCAGAGATGGATCTCATTGTTAGGGCCTTGTGTATTTTTCATGACATTTTTGTGTTTGGATTTTTTTTTATGTGAGGACAGATGTTATTTTAAAGTCTGTGGTGAAACATAAAAGGGATTACATACGATGCATTATGGCTTGCGGCATTTTGAGGCCCAGATGTAGTTTTTTGTAAACTCCACCTGGTCTAACTATGGCTTATTTGTTGCTGAATTTTGTAAAAATTTAACCACATAGGTGGTTGACCCTTGAGGAGATGGTGAACAGGTACGGGCTTTCCCCATTCCAAATCATACAATACAAACAGGTGGAAAAGGGAATAATGGGACTATTGAGGGATGTTAGAAAAGAACAGGTAATGAATGAAATGGACCAATTTATAATGAAGGATAAAAAGGAGATTACTATCTCCTCCCTGTACAAAGATCTGAGAACAGCACTGGTACCACTGCACTCGGACCAGGTCTGGGGAGCATGGGCACGATAACTAAAAGATACAGAGGCAGGGGAAAAGATACAGCAGGGATGGATGAGGATGAGGAAGGAGGTGATTAATGAGGGCTGGAGGGACACACAGTTTAGATTAATGCACAGAGCAATTTATGGTTTTAACATCCCCACCAAGCAGACTATGAATAAAATAGAACATTGCCCCAAATGTAAACAGCCGAAAACGGACTTATACCACGGGATTTGGCAGTGCCCACAAAGTCAGAAATTTTGGGAAAAAATGAAGACACTTATAGAAAAAGTATGGGAAGTGGAAATGGAACTAGACCCATTGTTATGGATTTTCCACCACAGGACTAAAGAAAAGGAAGGAGGAGGAGATACACGGGGGACCACGATTCCAAGACTCTTTCATAATATTGCTATGATAGGGAAAAAGGCTCTATTACGCAGATGGCTCGAGGAATCTGTTCCATCAGAGGAGGAGGTGGTCAATCAGATTAAAAAGCTGCTCAATATTGAACAGTTGGAAGCCGAAAGAAATAAGGACGAACTAACGGGAAACTTTTTTAAAAAATGGAAGAGATTTATAGTACAACAGTATGGAGTTGCAGAAATACGGAAAGTGGTATCTCCTTTCACTAATACGGAATGGTATCTACTGGGAGACTTGCAAGGCACATTGGGAAAGCTGAAAATACACACGCAGTAGAGACACGACAGTAGGGCGAGACGAGGGTTTCAGAGAAATAGGGCTTCAAACGGGAATCAGAATATAGAGGAGCTGTGTGTTCTTTTGCGACTTATACCTGGTGTTCAGCGTATTAAAAATGTTGGGGGGGATAAAGTGGGAATAAAAGAGGGTGGGTTAAGACAAGGGTGGGTAAATTGGTAAGGTGAATTTATTCTTGTTCAAATGTTAGTCATATTGTAATAATTCTGAAAAATGCAATAAAAATTTATGTTAAAAAAAAATTTAACCAAATTTTTAAATATTACACAAAATTGTTAGAAAAAATTCTTGACATGCATGATGTATTTTTAAAAAGCATTTAAAAGCACTGCAAAAATTCTGTGTGTAAAGTGTGCCTTAAAGAGAACAAGTCATGTAACATGTAGCGTGAATCAGAGCCTGGATATATGATTGCCGCAAGGTATATTTTTCTCTGAACCATTTTGTTGTTTAAGACAGAATAGTTGGAAAATCCAGGAATAGACAAGACTATTTGCACTGCCGCCGCAGGTGATTGAGAGGTCTCTTACTTGTCAATCACCTGGAGCTGCACTGGAAGAAGCCAGTCTGGGGAGGTGATGGCTACTCTGATTTCTGTCAATGGTCCCCAGCTGGATTTCCTAACTATATTTACTTTGAAAGCTCTTCATAGAAAAATATTCCTGGCTGCAATCATCCAGCCAAGCTTTGATTTATGCTGCCCATGGTTTGGACAGCATTGATTATGTGACAGGTTTCCTTTAAAGGGGTTGTCCATTATTAGGACAACCCCTTCTGATTCCACTTGTTTCCCTCAGTTAAAATAAAAATCCCTGTACTCACCTCCCGTTCAGATGCTGGTCCAGTTCTGTCGGTAACCATAGTTTAGGGCTCACTTGAAATTGTGACATTACGAGAGCTCCGCGTACAATCACTGCCGGCTTCTCTCTCCCCACCTTCGGACCAAATGAGCTAATCAACAGGAAGTAACGCTGAAGCTGCCACTCACTTCCTGCTGATTCCTTATTGGGTCCAAAGGTGGGGAGAGAGAAGTCGGCAGTGATTGGACGCGTGACGTCACAATGTCACATAAGCCCCAAACCGTGATTACCGACAGCGCTGAAACGGCACCAGAACGAGAGGTAAGTTCAGGGTCTTTTATTTTAACTGGGTAAACAAAGTGGAATCAGAAGGGGATGTCCTAGTAGTGGACAACCCCTTTAAGAATCAAGAAACTTGACTCTAGGACTATATTAACTGGTGATTGTTGAATGTTATCTTGCTACATCTGTAATAATTAAATACACAATCAAAGACAAGTTGTTTGATACTCAACATAGGACACAGAAGGCTGAATTCACAATGCCAGCCATTGTTGAGCCATAGGGGCCGCCAAAGCCTATAGCTCAGCAAGCCAATATTGTCTTCAGTGAATATTACCTAGAATATATAGTATAGGTTAATGTGATCTCATGTATTTATCATCTTTCTCTTTTCATTTATTGCAGTTTAAAAGAAAATGGCATCAGCCACAAGGACGTCCCTTATTTTGGGATGTGTCCTAATCATCGGTAAGTATTATATATATGTATGTGTCTTCTGTATTGTAAATTACTGCATTTTTTTTACAATACACAAATACAAGTGAAATAAATTCTACTCTCCTATATCTGTACCTATACGGTGATCATGTTTTTTTGGTCATATTATATTACAGCTGTTTTTGTCATTGATTTCCCATAGATTGAATGTTGAGGGTTAAACTTACCATCTCTCCCGTTGTATTGTAGGTCCGTGGCTTCTCCGTGCTCAACTTTCCTTACCTGTAATCTCAACAGCAACTAATGTATCAGTCATACGATTGGGTGATTCCTTCTCCATAAAGTGCACGGGGGATAGTGAATTAAGCTGGAAATATCCCATCTCGGAGGATGTGGAAATTCACAGTGAAGAAAACAACAGTGGCTTATTTGTGTCCGTGTTAGAAGTGAAGATCGCGTCCGGCCATAATACTGGGAACTACACCTGTTATTATACTGACATCGAGACTGAAGAGAACCAGCCCCAGGGCACAGACTTATATGTTTATGTTCCAGGTTGGTTTAGTCTCCAAAATGAGGAAAAACACATGAAATTTGTATAAGAGTCAGTCCTGGTCCAAACAGCCTGTATATATTAATGTGCTTGTGTTTTTACAGATCCTGCAGTGCCCTTTGTCCGATCTGGCATAATCGACCACTTAATTTTAGTTCCAGAAGGTGAAATTGTGACTATTACTTGCCGGATCACCGATCCAAATGTCCAAGTGATTTTAAGGAACACAGATGAAAATAAGATTGTAAATGCTGTATATGATGGCAAACAAGGATTTCTAGGGTTTTTCCCTTCGGGCTCCTATGCCTGTGAGACAACAATCAATGGCACATTCTTCAAGACCGAAGACTATATAGTGCAGACATGGAAAGGTATTCCCACAAATTTCCACAAACTTTCAGATTATGAATACCCACACATTTTTGGGACTTGATTCTCAGACATGGAGGTTACCATTTTGCTGGATTATTTTGAGGTTCTCGAAAAGGTTAAATAAAAAATATTTTAGATTCGCTTGTCATATGCATGACCTGACTCCTTATTCCACCTTTACTGCTGCTGCTGCTCCTTGATCCTTTCCTCAAGACTTTAGTACTTCCAATGCTGTGGCCTGTCGCAGGGTCAAGTTGGGGATGAACACTGTGCTTCAAGAGACGAAGGCCGGAGAGGAGCACCGGGAGCTGAGGGGGTGTAAGGAGTCAGTGAGGGCCTATGGCAGATGAGTATAAGATGTGTTATATTTATGAAACTTTTTCCTTGCCTCCGTTTATTCAACTCTGGGGTCTGGAGTGACCTCAGAGAATATTCTTCTCATGACATTTGGGGTACTTTCAATTTGCAGCGAATCAAATCTGACAGTTGAATGAAATCAATCTGTCCGAAATAAATTTTGTGGAGGTTTGCTCTTCTCTTCTGACCCAAGGTATAGGATCTCAATCATATAATCAAAGTGTGAATAAGTTACTTTAGCAACCTATTCACACTAACAATGTGCTCAATGTATAAAAAATGATTTGCATAGGCAAAGTGTTTATTTTTCCTTGTGTACTAAAGTATAGCTTAAAGAGAACATGACTTCAGAATTTTGCTTGTTAAATTAAGCTATGGCCATACTGCCAATGTTATACTGATTCAGTAGATACCTTCAGTGAAGAAATCTAGATTCCAGTTGTTGCTTAATCACCTTTAGAAGTTTGTTTTTCCTCAACTTTTGGTGCATTGGCGTGGGACTGTGGTAGGGTCTTCACGCTGCTTTGCCTCTGTTGTCTGTGCTTTTTTCCTGTTTTCCTCCCACAGATTGATATCCTGGCAGTCTTCAGGAAGATGATGTTAGTGGTGGCACATGCGCAGATTTAGATTTTAGCTCAATGGCAAGCCCAGATCTCAATTTTCCCATAGGCCATCATTGGCACCATTTTACTGAAGACCGCTGAAAGGTCAATCTGCACAATCACCTCTACAAGTGACATTTTACTGAAGATCACTGGGAGGTTAATCCCAGTAGTCAATCCCAGCACAAGATCCACCACCAGCACCATTTTATTGAAGACCGCTGAGAGGTCAATCTGCGCATGCGCCTCCACCAGTACCATTTTACTGAAGACAACTCGGAGGTAAATCTGCACAAGCGATGCCACCAGCGTCATTTTGCTGAAGATCACTGGGAGGTCAATCTGCGCATGCACGTCCAACAGTGCAGTTTTACTGAGGACAGCAGGGAGCTCAATCTGCCCAAGAGCTGTCACCACCGCCATTTTACTGAAGACTGCTGGAAGGTCAAACTACACCACCAGTGTCATTTTATTTTGCAAGCAGGGAGATCAATATGCATATGCGCTGCACGCAGAATCTATTAATCCAGCATAACAGCTCCATTGTGGCTATACTTTTTTTTAACATGCATAATCCCGATGACAAGTTCTCCAACGTTTTGCTATTCCTTGTGCAGTTTTCAAAAACGCTTCTCTTCCAGTTTTAAGGTTTTTTAAAAAAATATAAGATATGTATAAGATTCTGCTGCTTTTAAAAAATGTATGTCAACACTAAATCTGCAGTAAGACGGAATCCATAATGTCTGGTCTTATGTATAAGATGTATGGTCCAAGTAAAGGCCCTGTCACACACAGAGATAGATCTGTGGCAGATCTGTGGCAGATCTGTGGTTGCAGTGAAATTGTGGACAATCAGTGCCAGGTTTGTGGCTGTGTACAAATGGAACAATATGTCCATGATTTCACTGCAACCACAGATCTGCCAAAGATTTATCTCTGTGTGTGACGGGGCCTTAAGTTTTTGGAATGCAAATGGATTGCGAGTCATTTACCCCAAAAGAGCGGAATAATCTTAGGGATCACAGTAACAGTAACCCTTCCCTCTGTTATTAGATACTATGTCACCTAATTACTTTCTATATTCTACATATGAAACTGAAATACCAATAGGCAGCCAGACAAGCTATATTCCTAAAACAAAGGAGTAAGCAAGTTTAAACAATTTGCCATAATGTTAATGGTCTCCATAATAAAATATAAGCCAGAGGAGAATCGGTAAGATCTCTCCTATGTTTATCATTATATACTAAACTAGTTATAGTACCTGTCGTTACCCAAGATAGTAACTAAGTGTCTTTCTGTCTCTCACCCACTTTCCTTCTCTCCCTGTCTGTCTCTCACTCTGTCTGTCTGTCTGTCTCTCACTGACTCTGTTTGTCTCTCTGTCTGTCTCTGTCTCTCTGTCTCCCTCTCTCCCTGTCTCCTTCTCTGTCTGTCTCCCTCTCTGTCTCTCTCTGTTTCTTTCTGTCTCTGTCTCTCTATCTGTCTGTATGTCTGTCTCTCACTGTCTGTTTGTCTCTCTGTCTGTCTCTGTCTCTCTGTCTCCCTCTCTCCATGTCTCCTTCTCTGTCTCTGTCTCTCTCTGTCTGTTTCTTTCTGTCTCTATCTCTGTCTCTCTCTGTCTCTCTGTCTGTCTGTATGTCTGTCTCTCTCTGTCTCTCTCTGTCTGTCTCTCAGTCTTCTCTGTCTGTGTCCGTCTCTCCACCGACATCATATTATCTCACATATGAGCTTCTTGTACTAAGAATGTCCTTCATTGCCTATAGCAACCAATGACAGCTCCTATTAATGACCTGCAGCTCCCAGCTCCATTGACTTTAATGTAAGAAGGTATTTTGGCAAATAACTGTAAAGTGCAGGGTTAAACTTTCCCCCAAAACATAGTCTATGACGTTCCCTGAGTCAAATGAGGTGGCTGTGCAAAATTTCGTGATTGTAAATGCGATGGTGCGGATTCCTTTAGTGGACATATATACACACACACACACACACACACACACACGATTACATACATACATACATACATACATACAGACACACACACATACATACATACATACACACACACACATACATACAGACACACAGACACACACACATACATGATTACATACATACATACAGACACACACACACACACATGGTTACATACATACATACAGACACACACACATACATACATACAGACACACACACACACACAAACATATACACTCAGCTTTGTATAGTAGATTTGGAAAACTTTTCACACTTTGTCTGCGTATCTACAAATAAAATAAAATAAGTATGTTCATTGTTTATTGCTGTAGTATAATGTGGCTCTTGTTTTTTTTTACAGTAAATGAAAACCTAAGTGTGGAGCTGCAGGCAACAAAGACAGTTTTCAGATCAGGAGAAACCATCACTGTTTCCTGTGTTGTCCTAGAAAATGAGGTTGTTGAGTTCCAGTGGAATTATCCAAGGCAACAGGTAAGTCATGGTCTAAGGTTAGGGAAGTCTTTCTTACTGGATATCTAATGATATTGCTTCTTGTATTTTCCTGTAGATGCCACTAGGGGGTGTAATTGCATAGCTATTTTTATAGCTTCTGTTCCATTGCGTTCAATACTGGTTGGATATTTCTACATACAGTGAGCTCCTCCTAGTGGTGGCTGCAGTTAGTCCGAGTTTTATAATTTTCATCAGCAGGGGATTTGGATATCTATATTATAAACAAAGCTAAATATATAAATGAATTAATGTTTACTGTGATTGCAGCAAGACGTTGGTATCAAGAAAGTTGATGAAACTAAGAATCCTGAGGTGAGGCTGGAATATACTCTTACCATACCAAATGCAACCGTCATGGATTCTGGGGAATATGAATGTGTGGTCACCAGTGCTACAGAGGAGGACATTATAGAAGTGAAAAAGGTCAACATCACTGTTCATGGTAAGAGGTGAAAATATCCTTGAAAAAAAGAAAACCTTGCTTATCTGTGAAATATGCTTTAAGAAGTTTTTAAACTTGCAATAAATAATTGGATGGATCTGATAAACATTTTAATCAATACAATATTCATACACGTGTCATTGTTATCAAATAATGTCAGATGGATGTTATTATAGTTATCCAACAGATAAACATTAGTGAAAAGTTTTAGGTGAGCACCATAAATTTTAATCGATTTAAAAAAAAATATAGTTTTATCTCTTCAGATTATTGTTATGCTTTTATACTACACAATAATTGTTATGGTTATCATGATTTGGACTTTAAAAGAAATATTTTTTATTCTAATATATAATCAACAACTATTATTTATTTTTCTGGATATAAGCTATTGTAAATGATGTAACATTGATTTTTTTTTTACCATTTAATTCCAGATAAAGGCTTTATTGACTTGAGCCCCAATTTTGGATTATTGGAATTCGTCAACCTTCATGAAGTGAAAAGTTTCTCAGTGGATGTTCATGCTTATCCAGTTCCCAAAATATACTGGTTAAAAGACAATGTAACACTTAATAAGAGTCTGACCGAGATCACCACCACCACAATGCCCACAGAGGAAGCCGAGTAAGTTTGGAGGTTTTTATGTATTGACCTAAGACTGTGCTTTACAAAAAGGCAACACAACTAGTAACAATGTATGTATTCTGTTAAAGAGGTTGTCCACTACTTGTACATTGATAGCCTCAATGTTTGATCAGCCGGAAACCAACACCCCTGCCGATCAGCTGTTTTTGGTTTAGGCGGCGGCAGCAGGAGGCCGGAAATGCTCAGTTTTGGAGCTGCCCTGTCTTCTGATTTTGGCCGCAGTCGAGTACTGCACATCCTCATCCCATTGATATCAATAGGAGGTGTATGTTCAGAACCCAGCCTTGGCCACTATCAGAAGACAAGGCAGTTCTGAAATTGAGCATTTCCGGTCGCCTGCTAGCGCCACCGGTAGCAAGAACAGTTGATCGGTGGGGGTTCCATGTGTCGGATTCCGTCCGATCAGACAATGATGACCTATTTTAAGGATAGACTATTAATGTAAAGGTGGTGGACAACCTATTTAATTAAGGAGAGTCCTAATTGACACATTCTATCAGTTTTTCCCCTTGCTTATGGCTCTACAAATATTGCAAGTCTACAACTACAAACCTGCTGGGATTACTATTTTTGCAGCAGCTGTAGGGCAGCAATTTAGGGACCATAACATTATATTATATTGAGCTCAATAACACAAGGGTTTAGACAAGGTTAGTTTATGAGGGTAACAACTATCAAACTAGAAATTCATCCAGGGCCCCATTATCTTGAAGATTCCAAAAATGACGCAAAGTCCATTTTTATACAATTAATTATATACAATTAGTTAGGATCTCTCCAGCATTGCAGCTCTGCAGCTCTGAATCATTATATCTTAGTATGATATCCCAGGAATTATCCGCTTGCAGTTGAATCACACTCTCTCCAGAGGGCGCAACAAAAAGAAAGTCCATACGTCCATCATCAAAAGATATTTTAGTGTCAGTCAATATAATCTTTTAGATACTTTATTTAACTTCAGCACATTCAGATACAAAAGAGGAGTGGCGCTTCCAACTCCTTCATGAGTCCTTGACAAAGCATGCATACATGCGAAACGAAATTGGCCTACCATAATAGGCGGTCCTCCTTTGTACCTGCATATGCTGAATTGAAATAAAGGACCTAAATGTTTATGGCGAGTTCCGCTGAAATATCACATGATGATATAAGTGGTAAAGTCTTCTGGATGATTGTTGCAAAGTGCCATTTTCTTTACAAAGTCGCCCTTAGGCTTAAAACTGACATTATAAGCCTATAGCTAAATTATTACAATTCAGTCTGCTTCTTGTTTTACATAGATACATAACCTTGCTGCAACTCATACGTGCCAAGGAAGAAGACAGCGGGCTTTACACACTTGTGGCGCAAAATGATGCCGAAATTAGAACACACTCATTTGAATTGCAGATTAAAGGTAAATTAAAAAAAACTGGAAGATCTTAGAGTTAAAAAAAAAAATAATAAAAACAAAACCTGTAAACTTATTTATTTCCAAATGCTCTAGTTCCAGCATTGATATTGCAATTGGCGGATGATCACCACGGATCTACGGGTCACCAGGCTGTAGAATGTCTGGCTAAAGGAATGCCTGTTCCTGATGTGGAATGGTTGGTCTGCAAAGATATAAAAAAGTAAATATTTTGACTTTTATAGATCAGGCCAATGACATTCATACTATGATTTACATTTTTAACAATTAATATATTTTGTGTTACAGATGCAACAATGATTCTTTCTGGTCCGTTCTGGTAACCAATGGTTCGGAGATTACAATGGAGACTCATCAGGACAATGACAACATCGTAAAAAGCCAGGTGAACTTCAAGAAAGTGGAGGAGACAGTGGCGATCCGATGCATAGCCAAGAATGATCTCGCTGCTGTTGCAAGGGAGCTGAAGTTGGTTGCGCCCTGTAAGTTATTTACCGATTATAATGTTGAGAAATGCCTCAATGTAATAGTATTTTATTCAAAGAAAAAGAAAGCGAACCTATTCGGCACTATCAGTAAACATGTGTGGTGAACATATCGTAAAAAGCTAAAAAAAAGGGTCTTTCTCAGCTAAAACTATGTGCGCACAGTGCGTTTTTCGCAGTGTTTGTCGGGTGCGTTTTTGTGCGTTTTTGGGATCAAAACTGCATAACTTTGCTTCCCCAGCAAAGTCTATGAGTTTTCATTTTTGCTGTTCGCACACAACTTTTTTTTTAAGCTGCGTTTTTGAACTAAAAAAAAAATGGACATGTCAATTCTTTCCTGCGTTTTTCTGCGTTTGCCCCCCATGCAATGCATTGGAAAAATGCAGAAAAATGCAGACATCAAAAATGCAGCAAAATGCAACCAAAAACGCACCAAAACGCGGTAAAACGCATGCGATTTTACTGGTGCGTTTTTGTGCGTTTTTGCCCTGGGTGCATTTTTGTGCATTTTTAGCGGCCAAAAAAACGCTGTTTGCGCACATAACCTAACAGTCCCAACCTTGGAAAGGCAAAATTGCACTGTCCATAAAAAATAGATTAGTGTCACCCACTGAATAAAATATAATAGTTTCTTTATTTAAATCCTTTAAAACATACACAAGTGAGGAGAGGGATCGCAGGTGCCATGGATACGTTAAAACGGATCTGTCATCAAACTTCAAAAAATAGATTATTTACATTATTAAATACACTTAATGAAATGGAAGCTTGTCAACTTACTATGAAAATCCATGCCAGAATTGCTGTGTAATCCCAGGTTCCAGCAAGAAGGAAAAACTGGGGAGTTCAAATGTATCGACTCTACCTGGTCTGATTGACAGCGCCTCAGTGTCCCTCCTGCTGCTGAGCTCTCGCCCTGCTCAGTTCAGCTGTCAGTCAGGCTGTGTGGGTGGAGAAGAAATCCACTGTCTCACTGCTCGCTGGGAAAAAATTACAGATATTCCGACAGATTTTTTTAAGTACGCACAGCAGTTTCATCACGTGATAAATATATTTATTACAGTTTGAAGCTTAAATTAGAAACAGATCACCTTTACATTTATTTCAAATTTAAATATATTATGTTAGTTTTATTTTGTATTTTAGACTGGTCTGATTATCTGAATTGCATATTAATCTATTATTTCTTTTCTTTGAAGCTCTACGTTCAGAACTTACTGTAGCTGCTGCAGTGCTAGTATTGCTGGTGATAGTCATCATCTCACTCATAGTCCTTGTCATTATATGGAAACAGGTAAGATACAATATCATCACAGAGATTATCTATCTATCTATCTATATCTCTTTATCTATTTATTCAAAAATATCTAAAAAAAAATGGAGACTCATACCAGTTGAAGCACCTGTCCAGCATTTTTTTTTTTCACCGCTGGAGTGGGGCTTTAAATCTAAGCACAATGGTGCTTTAAATGCCCACAATCTTATACCTCCCTTCCAGCAACTTCAACATCTTCATCTTTTTTTGGCGTTGCTCTGGTCCCAAGAAATCTGCAACTTTTGACTGGCCAGAAGTCAGACGTTATGTCATAATCTCTAAATACAAGTCTATGAGAGCAAGAATGAGACCAGAGCCACACTCTCATAGACTTGTATTGATTTGTAACTTCTGGCATGCTCCATGAAACACTGGAGCAGCTGGCAGGTCACAACTGCAGAAGACCAACGGGAGTCACGTTAATGACAGATGAAGACATTGGAGGGTGATATATTACTAGGGGAAGGGGAAATAAAAAATAACCCTGGAGTGGTGATTTAAGGGAGTAAAAAAAAGTCTGAATTTTAATATACCATTGAAAACGTTTTGGTTCATGGTGTGAACCTTTTTTTTTATGTTCAATCTATTTTTATTGAGAGGATAAAATAATCCAAAAAGTTAACATACAATATAAGTAATGTCATTTGTACAGTATTGAATCCAATTGTTACCAAAAGACCCCTTTACACACTGAGACTTTCAGCGATCCTACCAGCGATCCCAACCTGGCCGGGATCGCTACAAAGTCTCTGGTAAGTCGCTGGTGAGCTGTCAAACAGGCAGACCTTACCAACGACGCAGCAGCAATACGGACCTCCAGAATGACCTAGCTGGTCATTGGGGACGTGTTAAAGCAGCTATTTGAAAAGGAAGTCGCTAACGAAGTCCTTGTAACGGTGTCAAACACACCAATGCATGCTGCACAGCGGGAAACAAAGGACCAAAAAATGGTCCTGAAAGATTTGTAGTGATCAGCAACTTCACAGCAGGGACCAGGTCTCTGACGCGTGTCACACACTGCAATGTCGCTGGGGAGGTCGCTATTACATCACAAAACCGGTGACGTTACAGCGATGTTGTTAGCGATGTTGCAGTGTGTAAAGGGGCCTAAAGGTCAAAACATCTTATAAACCTGTAAACTGTAACAGATTATTGAACAACCTCTCGATTACTTCGAGGCACGTACTGAAAAATTTATGTCAACACTCATGTTGCTAACTATCTATCTACAGCAGATGAAATAAGTATTGAACATATCAACAATATTCTGAGTACATATATTTCTAAAAGTGATATTGACCTGAATTTCCCACCAGATGTCGGTAACAATCCATCCAATCCACAGATACAAAGAAATCAAACCATAAATGGCCATAAATTATGTGCAATAATGAAAAAGAAAAAAGTATTGAACACGCTTTCTGAAATTGAATTAATACTTTATACAAAAGCCTTTGTTGGTGATGATAGCTTAAAGACGCGTCATGTATGGAAAAACTAGTTGCATGCATTGCTCGGGTGTGATTTTGTACCTTTTTCCACATAAACACAACATTCAAATCCTGAAGGTCTTCTTCTATGAACTCTGAGCTTTAGTTTGTTCCATAAATGTTCTATTGGCCAGTAGGCCATTCTAGCAACTTTATTTTCTTTTTCTGAAACCAACTTAGAGCTTCCTCGGCTGTGTGTTTGGGATCATTGACTTGCTGAAATGTCCACCCTTATTTAATTTTCATCATCCTGATAGATGTGAGCAGATTTTTATCAAGAATATCTTGGTACATTTGTGCATTCATCCTTACTTCAATAATATGAAGTTTTCTAGTGCCGTATGCTGAACAACAGCCCCACACCATGTTGTTCACACCTCTAAACTTCACTGTTGGTATGATGTTTTTCATGTGATATCCAGTGCCTTTTTGACTCCAAACATGGTGTGTATTATGGCATCCAAATAGTACAATTTTGGTCTTCTCTGACCAGACCACATCTTCCCAGTATTTTTCAGGCTTGTCCAAATGCTATTGAGTAAACTTCAAACACACTTGAACATGTTTTTTGTTCAAAAATTGAGTCTTGCTTGGTGACTGTGCATACATGGAGATTGAGTGCATTATTTATTATTTATTGTTTTCTTTGAAATACTTGTACCTGTGGATTCCAGGTCTTTTCTGTAGCCCTGCACAGGGGGTCCTTGGCGACATCTCTTCTGATAATTCTTTTCACTCTTTTGTCTGAAATTTTGCAGGTAGCATTCAGTTGTGGCTGGTTTATGGTGGAATGATGTTCTTTCCACTGGAACCTTCATTAGTTTAGAAATTCTTCTGTAACCAATGCCTTAAGTATTCTTTGCAACAATAAGATTGCAAAGGTCTTGAGACAACTGATTGGTTTTACCCATCATGAGACGTTTCTTGTGTGGCATCTTTGTAATGAGACACTTTTTTAAAGGCCATCAGTTGAACCAGCTGATTTTATTTTTCACTAAGTGGCAGGATTGCTTTGTAGATAACTATAGATTTTAGCTGGTGCCATCACTTTCCATGGCTTTTTGCACCTCTCTTTCTGCATGTGTTCAATACTTTTTCCCTGTGTTGTGTAATTTCTCATTATTACACATAACTTAATTTATGGACATCTATGGTTTGATTTCTTTGGCTGTGTGGATTGGATGGAATGTTACCGACATCTGGTAAGAAATTCATGTCAATAGCAACTATAGAAATACATTTAGAAAATTAGCGACATGTTCAATATTTATTTCACTTGCTCTATCTATCTATCTATCTATCTATCTATCTATCTATCTATCTACCAAAGTAATGTAATAGAATGTTATATAATTTGTTTATATTTGGTATTATTAAATATTACACATAAAATATTTTATTTTTTAGAAACCAAGGTATGAAATTAGATGGCGAGTCATAGAGTCAATAAGCCCTGATGGTCATGAATATATCTATGTAGACCCAATGCAGCTGCCATACGATTCCCGATGGGAATTTCAAAGAGATGGACTTGTTCTCGGTAAGAATGAGTTTTTTAATAACTTAATTTGGTATAATTGCATTGGTTTCTGTACCTGTAGTATCTTTAAATGGGATTTTCTAGTGTGAATTAATGTACTTGATTTACTATCATGCAGGTCGAATCCTCGGATCTGGTGCCTTTGGCAAAGTAGTAGAAGGCACTGCGTATGGACTTAGCCGTTCGCAGCCTGTGATGAAAGTAGCTGTAAAAATGCTGAAACGTAAGTTCAAATGATATATCTATCATTTCTATCTATCTAATATAAATGTATTAAATATTGATCTATCTATCTATCTTTATTTAACTGACTATTTTACTGTTCATTTGAGGCTGAATTCAGTTGACCGTAGGTTTCCCAAACTTAATCTCACGGCCTCATATATGCCTATTAGGTAGTCAGATTGAGAAATAGGGACACTCGAATTCAGCCTAATTCTTTTTGGTCATTTTAATTTCATTGATTAATATTTTTCTCAACAGCGACTGCTAGATCAAGTGAGAAGCAAGCTCTTATGTCTGAACTCAAGATAATGACCCATCTTGGTGCTCATCTAAACATAGTGAACTTGTTGGGAGCTTGTACTAAGTCAGGTGAGTAATGACGGTATTATTACAAATATGCGGCCTCAAAGCGTTTCGCCTGTGTTTCAGGTTCATCAGGAGGCATGACTGGGGTATAGATGTCCCTAGATGGTGTGGACACATCTCACCTCTTTTGGTCCTCTCGAATATTGGAGTGCTTTTCTATACATCCACCTATTGAGTTTTTTTAATAATATATCTAATAAAAATTGTACTTTTTAGGAATTTTTTGTTTTGTTAATATTTAATTTGGATTCCTGCCATATCTTGTCTTGTTAGCCAGTAATAATGGTATTACCCATATAAACTGAACAGAACGATACATCATCAGAAGAATTATTAAAATCAGTGGTTTGGGGCTGCATTGGCTTTATTTGCATCAAAATGACCAATGTTTTACACAATTAATGAATTTAGCGAATCTCTACTCACCACAACAATTGTGACTTTTTCGCAATTTTTTTTTGACTTGCAAATCATGAATTTGGCTTGTTGGCTAGTTTCATAGCCAACTAAAACTACTTTCTCTTTTTTAAACTATGTCAAGAGTGGCGGAAAATAATGCAAAGTTTGCAACTTTATTGTCTTGCAAAACTGTTGTGAGACATAATTTGCAACTTTTTTACAATGGATAACTAGAGCAAATCCTTGATACATTTCCTCCTTAATATGTTATTACTAGCAGAATTGGTGTGATACAATTCGCAGGACCAGGTCCAGTAATCACAACTTTAATCTGTGGCCCCTGGATGGGCAAACCCATCTGAAAACCGCCTCTTATCTTGGAGCATCCTCAGCTCTTCTTTTGATTTGTTGACCTGGTGCGACATCATTGTTGCGGTGTGACACACATGTGACGTTATATCTGTTCAGTTAATCAATGGAAGAGGAGTGGATGTTGGCAGGAAAGTGGAAGTTCTTAGGGCTCCAGTCTAGTGGCCATGTAAAATTTTATGCAACCTGCGAATCAATTCTCACTAACTCTAATTGCTAGTGATGGCCTGGGTCATGACAAGTAGATGCAGGTAGTACCTTCTCGATAGTAGTAGAAGGGTTGATCTAGGCCTTTGCCACCCTGTTTAAAGAAAGTGTCCTTCCTAATCAGTCATTGTCCAGCTGGAAAGTACTACTTACGTTTCTTCTATTTCCCTATCGGCTCATTATTGTGTTCTCCCATTTCTCCCCAGTATCAGTTCCTTTAGGTCCCCATTGCTATTCATTGACTTTTACTTTATTGAAAAGACAGTAAATGAAACTCCTTTGAATTTTGATGTAGTGATAAAACTATCAGTGTGTTATCTTCCATAGTAATGTTCTAATACAAGTAATATTTATATCATGTTACTCATTATGTTCCAGGACCTATTTTCATTATTACTGAATACTGCTTCTATGGGGATCTGGTGAATTACCTGCACAAAAATCGGGATAATTTCCAAACTCGACACCAAGAGAAGCCAAAGAAAGATCTTGATATATTTAGTCTGAATCCTGTTGATGAGAGCACAAGGAGGTAAGATATGATCCGTACCCTACTTCTATAATACTGGCTTCACTATGAGCACTTTTTACTGGACTGTGGTTTCCCAAATTCCTCCCAACAATAAATGTTGAATTAGGTAAAAAGAAAATCTGTGACCTGATTCATAAGAATCGGCTACTCTTGTGCAATCTCTCTGCATAGGCTGCCTTTCAATCCTGGCAAGCAACTTAAAAGTATAGTAAATTATTTCTTTACATTTTAGCTACGTGATTTTATCTTTTGAAAACAATGGTGACTATATGGACATGAAGCAGGCGGACACCACCCAATATGTGCCAATGTTAGAGATGAATGAGGCTTCCAAATATTCTGACATTCAAAGATCTCTGTATGATCGACCCACATCATACAAGAAGAAACCTATCTCAGGTAAATTCTTTATAAAATAACATAAATATATATTCTTCCCATTTTACATATTGAAGATAGATAAATAGATAGAAAGATAGATAGATAGACAGATAGATAGACAGACAGACAGACAGGCAGACAAATAGATAGATAGATAGATATCCAGGCTCTAGAAGACATCATTCTTGAAGAATGGAAAAAAATAGATGTTCCATTATATCGCCATCTTCTTCATTCCCTTCCTAGAAGACTTGGTGGTTTCCTTAAAAGTCATGTCAGTAATATAAAGCACTAGATGTAGTAGTTTTTGATGTAGAATGTAATAATTTTTGCATCAATTAAATTGAGTAAAAATGAAGAATTTATAGTGAAAGTTATATTATTAACTTTATGGGTTATGAATCTCAGCCTTGTCAAACATTTTTAAATTGTTTTTCTCTTAAGTGAGATATTGATTCAAATCTTACTTTTCAAAGGGGGTGTACTTATTTATGCTGACAACAACACTGTATTATGTGTTTATCATATTAGATATGAGTGTAGCGGCTAGTTAAGACAGACAGACGGATGGATTGATAGATAGATAGATAGAGAGATGAATAGTTAAATAGAGAGAGAGAGATAGATAGAATATAGTGATAAATAGAAAAGATAGATAAATAGATATATAAAATGTTGCACACCATATGTAAAAAAGCTTCACTTCACAAAAATTGTTCTCATAACCTTTATGTCTTTTCTTTCTAAAGAAGTGAAAAACCTCTTGTCGGATGATGGATTTGAGGGTCTGACTCTACTGGATCTACTCAGTTTCACATACCAGGTTGCCCGCGGTATGGAATTTTTAGCATCTAAAAATGTAAGTACAGTACACAGAGACAAATCCTCTATGTACCATATAATATAAAGTCCCTAATCTCACTTGTGTTGCTTATGTCCCCGCAGTGCGTACATCGTGACTTGGCAGCTCGTAATGTCCTGCTGGCACAAGGGAAAATTGTGAAGATCTGTGACTTTGGTCTAGCTAGAGACATCATGCATGATTCCAATTACGTATCAAAGGGCAGTGTATGTATCACGTCTACCCACCATTTACAATGTAACATAGAGGGAACAGTATAATTACTATGACCACGCTTCATTTTAGAGCAGAAATGATGGGTGTACATTGAGTTCAAAGTACAGTAAATTACATGTCATTCATCTGCAGACCCTAAATCACTCATGGCGTTGAGCCTCTTGTACAGAACCACTCCCAAAGTTTACTAGATCTGGTCATAAAATTGAAATACTTGTGTGGAAACAGTTGGTGTCCTCTGGTTGATATTGAGTTTACGATGTCTTCTTCACAGACTTTCCTCCCGGTGAAGTGGATGGCACCCGAAAGTATTTTTGACAACCTCTACACAACTCTGAGTGACGTATGGTCATTTGGTATCCTGCTCTGGGAAATATTCTCTCTTGGTGAGTAAATAATGATGATGCATGTGAGAATATTAGTGTTTTTGCTTTTTTTGATGCCAACATATAAGCAGTTATTGGGGCAATAACGTCTCATCATGTGACTTTTTCTTCCGTGAAGCTTTTCTAAATATGTTTTACATACTAATAGAAAAGTCTTTACAATTTCCTGTATTTGTAGGTGGCACGCCATACCCAGGAATGGTTGTAGACTCCACTTTCTATAACAAGATTAAAAGTGGCTACAGAATGACAAAACCTGATCACGCTACTCATGAAGTGTAAGTATAGAAACTTCCACCAAATACCAGGCAGCCAGCACATAGTCTTTGTTATGATCATACATCTTCACAATATGGTTGTTCTGTATCTGTAGGTATGAAATTATGGTGAAGTGCTGGAACAGTGAGCCAGAGAAGAGACCCTCTTTTTATCATTTAAGTGAAATAGTCGATAGCCTCCTTCCTGGGGAATACAAGAAGGTAATAATATATCCCATGGACACTGTTTTTATATTATACTTTACACCAGCCCAAGCAAAAGAAAATGTAGTGCTTGGCCAACTATGGGTCCCCAAGTGTCAGAAATTGTAAGTCATTGTCATTTCTTGTAAATAAGCTAAATACTGAATCTTGGAGGTATGCTTCTCTATACATGATGTTCTGAAAACTTGGAAAAATAATTTCAAATCTGGCCATAGATATTGACAATCTAGTGATTATTTGCCAAGCCAATATTCCACCTGATCCGTTCATTAGTCTAAGGCTAGGGATGACTGCAGTTACGTATTATCATTTTACTTATGCCTTTTATGTTTCCTTATGGCAGTGTATTGTGTCACAGGTTTGGTATACATTGTAGTGTAGCATTACAGACAAATTGCAGAACGATACAATGCAAACACAATAGCTTGGTATGAATAACCTACATTAATGACATTAAATATCCTGGCCATATCTGACAAGTAGGAACTGCACATATTATCTAAAATCATCCAGCAACTTTGGAGTTAAGGCTGCAGCAAGAGTCAGAAAGTATCTAGCAGTGACCAAGGGGATGCTGGGAAGCAGGGAGTGTGTAGTTGCCTCTGCAAAAGGGAAGGAGTTTCTGTTGGTCTTTCCAAAAAGAAGGAGCAGTGCTCAGAAAAGTGTAGTGTATGCATCCTGAGAAAAGTGAAGCTACTGAGATCTGCCAGTCCAGGACAGAGACTGTCAGGAGTGGAGAACAGCTCAGGATAGTTCAAAAGCAAACTGTTGTGCAGCAGAAGTATAGAGAAGAGTGACCAGCACAGTATTCACCCTTGCCCTCACCTCACTGCAATGATAAGATACAGTGTTCTGCTCTGTATACATCCACTGTGTAAGGAGAAAGACTGTGTAAGGAGAGAAGAAAATCTGTGAATAGCCTGTCTTATATATGTTACTCTGGAAGCCTTGTGTGAAAATTATTAAAGCCTTCAATCTGCTATTGCCTAGAACAGTGTTACATAGCTGTGTGTTTGCTGGAAACTGTTACATCACTTCATGTAGAGAAGATGCTGGTAAAGTGTGCCCTGATTTAATCCTCCATATTTCCAAACAACTCCCTTCCAAACAACACCATACAGAGTGGTGGACATACAACATGCACAACAGAATTTTATTCTGATACTGTCATTGTCACTATTTAGATTTGAAATGTGTATATTATATGAATTGAGGGGTGGTTGGCTGCTGGATATTACTGGAGCCTCTGATTGTGATGTAAGGTCATAGATGCTTAACCAAGTGAAAGATCAATTCACTTATCCACTTTATCCTAGAAAACAGATTTTCTTAGTAATAGTATAGTATATAGTATAGTATAGTATAGTATATTGTCTTAGTATAGTAATAGTGCCTGAATTTCCCTACATACAGTAATAATGGCCTCTTAGTCCCTCAACATACACTAATAATGTGCCCTGATTTCCCTCCATATATACAGTGCCTACAAGTAGTATTCAACCCCCTGCAGATTTAGCAGGTTTACACATTTGGAATTAACTTGGCATTGTGACATTTGGACTGTAGATCAGCCTGGAAGTGTGAAATGCACTGCAGCAAAAAAGAATGATATTTCTTTTTTATTTTTTTTTTTAAATTGAGAAAAGTTTATTCAGAGGGTCATTTATTATTCAACCCCTCAAACCACCAGAATTCTGTTTGGTTCCCCTAAAGTATTAAGAAGTATTTCAGGCACAAAGAACAATGAGCTTCACATGTTTGGATTAATTATCTCTTTTCCGACTAATTAAGACCCTCCCCAAACTTGTGAACAGCACTCCAAGGAAGGAGCTCTGGGAAGATCTCATGGCAGTGGGGACATTGGTTTCAGTCAATACCATAAGTAACGTACTCCACCGCAATGGTCTCCGTTCCAGACGAGCCCGTAAGGTACCTTTACTTTCAAAGCGTCATGTCAAGGCTCGTCTACAGTTTGCTCATGATCACTTGGAGGACTCTGAGACAGACTGGTTCAAGGTTCTCTGGTCTGATGAGACCAAGATCAAGATCTTTGGTGCCAACCACACACGTGACGTTTGGAGACTGGATGGCACTGCATACGACCCCAAGAATACCATCCCTACAGTCAAGCATGGTGGTGGCAGCATCATGCTGTGGGGCTGTTTCTCAGCCAAGGGGCCTGGCCATCTGGTCCGCATCCATGGGAAGATGGATAGCACGGCCTACCTGGAGATTTTGGCCAAGAACCTCCGCTCCTCCATCAAAGATCTTAAGATGGGTCGTCATTTCATCTTCCAACAAGACAACGACCCAAAGCACACAGCCAAGAAAACCAAGGCCTGGTTCAAGAGGGAAAAAATCAAGGTGTTGCAGTGGCCTAGTCAGTCTCCTGACCTTAACCCAATTGAAAACTTGTGGAAGGAGCTCAAGATTAAAGTCCACATGAGACACCCAAAGAACCTAGATAACTTGGAGAAGATCTGCATGGAGGAGTGGGCCAAGATAACTCCAGAGACCTGTGCCGGCCTGATCAGGTCTTATAAAAGACGATTATTAGCTGTAATTGCAAACAAGGGTTATTCCACAAAATATTAAACCTAGGGGTTGAATAATGATTGACCCACACTTTTATGTTTAAAATTTATTAAAATTTAACTGAGCAACATAACTTGTTGATTTATGCATCTGTTAATAAATCCTGCTCTTGTTTGAAGTTTGCAGGCTCTAACTTATTTGCATCTTATCAAACCTGCTAAATCTGCAGGGGGTTGAATACTACTTGTAGGCACTGTAGTAGTAATGTCTTCAGTTTTTGAACATAGTTTCACACAGCAGCCCCCCACCACAAACACATACAGTGATGGACCCCTCTGTGCCCACACAGTACAATACCCTCTCAGACACAGTAAGATTACACCTACAACCACCCACAAATAATATGATTCCCACCTAGAACCCCACACACAGTTTAATGGCCCCACAGTCCCCCATGCAGTATAATTGCTTAATAGACCCCCACATGGTATGATCACCTCAGAGGCCCCTACAAGTACTGACTTATACTGAAAAAAATAACCCCACATCATGGAAAGTCCAACAGTGCAATCAGCGTCCGAGCGTAAATAATGTCACTCTGATGACCTGTGTGTGCTTCTGCCAGTTTGTATTATGTAGACCACAAGCCGTAGGCAATCTGCGGATTACAGAATTGAAAGCAGTAAGTTAGACTATGGCTTTAAAGGGGTTCTCCGAAGGCAAAGTAGGTTTTCTCCTAAATCCCTATCTATTTAGTGCCATAATCTAAAGTATTTTCTGATTTTCTTGCATAAAAAAATTCCCTACCATTCCCTAACTGCTAAACAATTATTTTCCCTACTTCCTTTTTGCTGAAGGTTCATGCATGCTGCCCCAGAAAATTACATCACTGGTCTATATATGTGGGGTATTCTGACACTGCTCTGGTGCCAGCTCATTACTACTGAGTTGAGCTGACAGCAGAGTGTGCTCTCATTGTGCACATTGCACAGAGCCCATCTACTGAAACAAGCCTCACTGATGACGCTTCATTTCAGTGAGGGGGTAAAGGCTGCGGCAGTCACCATAGCCTCTGCCCCCTGATGACACTTTGTTTAAGTATCCCACATATACTAGGATTCTGAAATGAAGCGTCATTAGACAGGAAGTAGGGGGGAAAATAGAATAGCAGTTAGTATAGTTAGGGAACGGTAGGGAATTTTTAATGCAAGTATATTAGAAATTAGTTTAGATTATGGCACTAAATAAATAGGGATTTCAAATGAAAATTATTCTGCCTTCAGACCACCCCTTTAACTATATCGGTTGCTGTGCACAATACAGTTAAAAGTGTTGGTCTGTGTGACTGGGCACAGGGCAACCGCTCCCTCAGCCTTGATCGGTAGCTGTACTACCAGGTCACTGTTAGGAAAGGGAATGATTGTAAGAAGGAGATACAAGGCTGAATGGTTCAGTGGTGTAACATTTGGTGTTAGATGTTAATTCTGTACACATTGTAATTGTACACTGATAAAATCTGTATGTTTTTACCCTTTATAGTGTTATGAGAAAGTTCTCCATGACTTCTTAAAAAGTGACCATCCTGCCGTCACTCGCATGAGAAGTGATAGTGACAATTCGTACATCGGAGTGACCTATAAGAATGAGCACAAAATGAAGGACAGAGAAAGCGGCTTTGATGAGCAAAGACTTAGTGCTGATAGTGGCTACATCATTCCCCTGCCAGATATTGACCCAGTTTCTGAGGATGAATCCGGCAAGAGAAATAGGCACAGGTAAGTTATCCACGGTTATTGATGTTATGGCTGGTTTTAAACATATATATATATATATATATATATATATATATATATATATATTGGCACTTGCCAATTGTAATTGTTTGGGAGACTGGTGAGTGCAAGGCTTGTTCTTGGAGTAGGGCTTATATTTTAAGCATACTCTGTAATACCCCAAAAAATCCTACTAGGGCTTATTTTCAGGGTAGGTCTTATTTTCGGGGAAACAAGGTACTCGTAACCAGTGCAATACACTCATTAAATGAAATGAATTAAAGCGATACCTTTCTCACAAAATGCAGTAGCCTTGCAGCCAAAGCTGATGACTAATTAGCTCACATCACATAAGACTACGTCCTGATCACTGTGTTTGTATATACATTTTCTGCAGTGGTCATCCCACAGGGCTGCCCATAGATACAGGTACACTATTTTAAAGATAAACTAGGCAAAAATATCATGTGTCTATACAAACTGATATTAAAAAATATCTTAACGATATAAGGAATAAATCAAGATTTATAGAATTGCATCTATTAACTGCTTTATCATATTAATTTTTCAAACATTTCTGTATTTATATTTATTTTCCAGCTCCCAAACGTCTGATGAAAGTGCAATTGAGACAGGATCCAGCAGCTCCACATTTGTGAAGAGAGAGGACGAGACCATTGAAGACATAGAGATGATGGATGACATTGGTATAGATTCATCAGATCTAGTTGAGGACAGTTTCCTTTAAGATCCGTGTCTCTGAAGTCATTTTACTAATCACATCATGAAATGATACAGAAAAGACTGTGAAGTCCAGGGATTCTATTTTTTTACTTAAAAAACCACTTTGTTGCAATGGACAACATGAGATTGGGCAGTTTTGCCTTGCCAACCATACACCAAGAGCACAGGTACCAGCAAGGACATATTGCCTTTTTCAGAAGCCGCATTTCTAGACTCTTGCCAATGCATTTTATCAAACGGTACATCATAGCATCTCAATATATTTTTCCTATATATATTTTTTTTACATTTGTGGACGGACGTGAGAACAGTGGCTTTGTACTTCAAGGGCATTCTTGATTCCAACAGACACCAACCCGCAGCTGAATTTCATCAATGTATTTATGTAAATAATGAAGAAATGGACGTATTTTTTGGACTGACTACAAGAGACCACTCGGGATTTCTACGTGCTATATTTTGTACCAGGAGCTGCTGTTATACAATTGTCAAAAACTTTTTCGAACCACTTAAAGGGAATAAAGACATCTCAGAACATATGCATTTCATTAAATAGGCAAATATAAAGAGAATAGGGCGAGTCTATGCCCCAATCGCCATTGGCACGATCCTTAATGTTGTTTTGTGCAAGTAACACAAATATCAGTATTAATACTCGATGATTTTGGTAAATCATCAATACTATTATTTCTAATCAAACTGACTTTAAGGACTACCTTAACTAACAGGAGGCTGTGGGTGATGTTTTTGTGCATTAATATGGTACTTCTTACAGATTAAATAATGGTTAAAGCAGAATAATATGTAACAGAACTGACTTTTGATTTAGCAGAAAAGTATTGACCCCCCTAGAGTCTCCATAGTAAGTACAGCGGAAATAGATTGTGATTTGTTCTAGCATAGTATCTAAAACCCCTAACTACATAGATTTGTGTCATTTTTTAAGGTGGACTGGATTATTCTGATTATTCTCCATCAACTATTTGAGAATCTATAACTATATCTACAAAATGTTGGAAATCTCTCATATTTATGACTCCAATGAGTACTTAAAAAAAAAAATCTCTCAATTAATGACTATGGTGAATTGGTTATATGAGTCTTTATAGTTCTATTAGTAGGGGGTTATTGACACGTGAGAACATTTGAAAATGTTATTGTGGTTCTTAAAAAATATAGTAGGACCATTATCCGTTATCAGTATTATATATGTATGTATGTGTATACATATACACACACACACACACACACGCACACACACACACGCACACACACACACGCACACACACACAACAAGCAATCTTTGGTAAAATTCCTTTAGTCTAGCATTGAACAGAAGATGTCACCAGATTTGTCCCTTATAAGCCACCATCAGTGATCCCTTATATACAGCATTCTAGAATACGTTATATAAGAACACAGGCTGATCTGTATAACATAAAAAAGATCTTTTATTATACTCATCTGAGGGGCAGTCCAGTCCAATGGGCAACAATGGTCTCGGTACAGCGCCTCTTCTCTTCCTTCCATCGCCATCCTCCTTCCCAGCTCTGTGTGAATGACGTGTTCTACGTAATCCACACAGAGGCCTCCGTTGTGCTCTTGCACCCGCGCTCTTTCTCTGCCCTGCTGAGGGCAGAGCAAAGTACTGTAGCGCAGGTGCGGTGAAAGCTCAAAGACCGCCTGAGCACTACAATACTTTGCCCTTAGCAGCGCGAAGAAAACTGTGCATGCGCAGAGGCACAACGGAGGCCTCTGTGTGTATGACGTAGGATATTTCATTCAACATGGAGCTGGGAAGGAGGATGGTGATGGAAAGAAAAAAGGAGGTGCCGAACCCGAGACCAGCAATACCCTTTGGACTGGATCACCCCGCATCTGAATATAATAAAATATGTTTTTTACATTATACAGGTTGGTCTGGGCTCTTATATACAGTATTTGAGAATGTAAGAGCTCACTGATGGTGGCCGCAGCTTATAAGAGACAAATCTGGTGACAGGTTCTCTTTAATCAGATCTGATTTTGATTATTGAGTTGCCATCAAAACATGCATAATACTTTCATGTATTTGTAGACAATATGCAGCAAGGCTGGCCATTGTGCAAAGCGGACATACAGTGAACCCATATTTTTATTAGGAGAGTTACCGATTCTACTGTTACCAGATTGTTTTGCATTTCTGTGCCGGATTATCAGACTTTTACGACAACAGGTTGCTAGAATAAAGGAATTTTATTGTATTTAAAAAAACTTATTGTGCTACCTTAAAATGTCCCTCAAGAGGAGCAGTGATACCCATCTTGCACATATGGGAATGTCATATACGATCAATTGTATACATTTTTGCAGTTTATGAAATAGTTCCTTCTAACCATTAACCACATGTGAATACAGGTTCTTATAACACAATCCAGCTGATATGCAATAGAAACTGGAAAATGGTTCAAGGAACCGATTGAAAAAGGACCAAATGTATTTTTGTCTATCAGTGTTCGGATTGTGACTTCGTTGTACATTCCACCAGCTATTATAACGTTATTTGTTGTAGTAATGGAAAAAAAATACTGCCGTATTGTATTATCATGGAAAATGCAATCCCATATGCTCCAGGAAACAGGAATCAATACTTTTTAATGGGTTTTGCATCAAAAAGTCCTACTCTGTTATGAAGGACGTAAGCTAATATGATGTTATACATCAATCTGTATATTTTATTACAATATAGTCCTTAAATACTGCCAAAACAATTATGTTAAGCTGTATCACTGCCTTTGTTATATGTGTTTTGACTGTGATGTACTCCACAGATGCGTTAACTGTTGCACTTTTAAATGTCCAAAATTATATTTTAGAATAATAAAAACCTATGTGTTTCTAAGATGGAACAATGGACGTTGAGTGAATGGACCTTATTTTGCTTTATCACAATGTTCTTGATATGCCTGTAGACTAATCTTGTCAGTTCCCTTGGCTCTAAAGTCTCCTGTGCATGCGTATGATAGTATGTTTAACGTGATAGATTCCCTTTATTGTGTGGACCCCATTCAAGGACCGTGCAGTGACTCTCATTGACTCAGCAAGGCTCAACTTAAGGCTGTTAGTGAATATGAAGCAACAAGTGTATGCAGTAACACATTGCACATCACATTTGAATCACAGAGCTTGTCAGTTAAAGGTGATTGTTGAGGCACAAAGCTTGTTGGTTATGTGGCACCCCTAAGGCTTCAGTCGTTACAGAGTATTGCACCCAAATTTGGGTGTAATGCTAAACTCGGATCCTGAGGAGGTCCGTCCCGGTTTCACTACTTACATACTCAAATACACACCAGGTTGCCCTGTTCCACTGGGGACTGGGCTAGGGTTGGCTAATAAAGGGGTTGCCTACACAGTGGCATTTACAGGATGCCCTCATACAGGGACCCCAGTCCCACTAGCTTAGGACCAGGCAGGGGGAGGAGCAACCAGCAGGGGGAGTCAGGAGCCAACACAACAGTTCGTTCTCCAGAAGGAGAGGAAAGGTGCAGACGTCTTTCACAGGTGCTCCGGTGGGAAGGAGGAAAAGTTCACACTTTTGCCGTGGGGTCCTGCTCCCCTCGAATCCGGCACCACACAGGGTGGCCGGACCCTAGGGAAGATCATACTTCACATTGGTTTTCCATAATCTGCCTGGACGGGGAAAGCTTCAAGCTTCCCTGGCCACACAGCGCCCTAAAGCACAGTGCCAGAGAAGATCTGGGGTCTTGTATAAAGCCAGACCCCATAGTGGCACCTGCATATAGGGACGAGTACTACTCGTGAAAACCCGGGTCCCCATGTAGCTTCAAGCCAGGGGATCAACTGCACAGGCGCTTCAAGGAGGGAACCCACCGAACACCACACCGAACTGATCTCTAAAGGGTTCTGGTTCGACGGAGCCCATGACAGCAAGTGACCGGCATTACCTGGGTGAGCGGCACAGCACAAAAAGTGAGTAAACGACCTGGAACCGCAGCCATAGACTGTCTCTTCAGTCCCAGTACTGCCACTTCGCGCTTCGGTGCTTGCCATTACTACTCCCCTCATCATCCTCCCCTGGGCCCACTCCACCTCTGGGGAGTGATACCATCCATTGGTGCTACCATCATCCGCCCCGGAGGACAGCAGCCTGGCAGCATACCACAGGTGGCGTCACGACATTGACCTCACTACTACCCCCAACATCTCTCCCCTGCCATCTTCTGTACGCCTTTGGGCAACGGAGCCAAGCTTGGCTGCCCGTGACAACGACAGTCGACGGCCCGGCGACGGGTAGGTTAACTGCCTGCCCCGTGGGGCGCTACAGTTACATATCAGAGTTGAGGTAAACAGTGTGTGGGATACTTGTCAGAGTTGAGGCAAAGAGCAAGTCCTTTACATATCAGAAAAGAGGCACAAAGCTTGCCAGTTACACATTAGCTTGTTGGTTAATTGTCAGAATTGAGGTACATAGTTTGTGGATTACTTGTCAGCATGTACTATACACATCAAAGAGGCACAGAGCTTTTCTGTTACACATGAGAGTTGAAGCACAGAACTTGTTGGTTACATATTAGAGTTGAGGTACACAGGTTTTGGTTTACTTGCCAGAGTTGAAGCACGCAACTTGTCACTTACACATCAGAGTTGAGGTACCCACTTTGTGGGTTACTTGTCAGAGTAGAGGTAAAGAGCATGTCCTTAACACATCAGAATAGAGGCAAAAAGATCGTCAGTTACACATATGTGTTGAGGCACAAAGCTCGTAGGTTATGTTGCGGGCGGGGGACAGACCACGGCAGGGGGGCTGCTCGGGATGCTCGGATCCGGGCGGCTGCTATGGCTCGAGTGGCAGCCGGACCCGGGCTCGCGCAGCAATCCGTCGCTCACAACTGAGAAAAATGGGGATATTTTACAGGGGAGAGTTTGTCAGTGACGCCACCCGTGGGTTGCGGTGATTGTTGGTGACACTGCCGCTGCCTTGGTATGGGGTGCCCGGGGCTGATGGAGCGAGGCAGCAGGACGGTATCCCCTCCACGGGTAGGGGAGGTGTTGTCCCCGGGCCCAGGTGTAGGTGGAGTGCTGGGACGGAGTCTGCAGGGCTGGACTGGATGATACCGGTGTACTTGGGTCCCACACACTGGTGGACAGAACAGGGGCCCTTCCTCCTCACTTTGGTATTGTTGTCTTGTGTGTTGACTAGTCCACATTAAACGGGGTAAGTCCGCTCCCGGTGACTTTTCCGTGGGAGCTGTGTCCCGCGAGATCTGACCCATGGGATTTTTGTAGGCACTTGCAGATGCCCTATCCCCCACATTGGGCTTCCGTCTCGCTCTATCTGGGCTGCTAGTGGGACAAGACTTGGAATCTTGTCCCCTGCTGGTTAATTGGAAAGGTGCTTGCAGCTGTCCTCGCCCTAGGGTCCAGGTACCCCGACTGTGCACGGCCTCCAGACCAGATTCCCGCAGTCAGCATTGGCGGGCTACAAGCCTGCCCCGGTCCACTTAAGGTCTCCTGCGACCGGATCTCTGTCGCCTGTGGCCCTGCTCTGCCGTCTGCCACCTAGTCAGCTGAGGTAGTTTGGTAGTCCGGGAGCTACAACCCCCACTACCACTTCACTCCTCTCACTTCCACTGTCTCACTCTTTCTCTAACTAACTTTTTCCCGCCCCTCGACACCTCAGGATCCTAGGTGGGCATCATCATCTTCCTGGCCCCGCTCACTGGTGTGTCCCTATTGTCCTGGGGGGGGGGTGACTAGGCTTTTGTGGCTGGTGTATGTACCTGTGTGGGGTATCTTGGAGGGCCAAGGAGGAGGGAATCCTGCATCTGGAAGATGGATGCTGTCTTCTGTGACAACCTGATTTTGTCAGGGCGTCACAGTTACTCATTAGAGTTGAGGCACACAACTACAAAGCTTGTGGCTTACTTGCCAGATTTGAAGCATACCTCTTGTTGACTACACATCAGAATTGAGGTACACAGTTGGTTACTTGTTAGAGTAGAGGCAAAGAACATGTCCTTTACACATCAGAATAGATGTACAGAGCTTGCCAGTTACACATCAGAGTTGAGGCAAAGGTCAATTGCCTGGCATGACAGCATCGAAGGAGGATACCAAGGGAGTAAAGGGAAGGTGAGTTTTATCATTATTATTATTTTTTTAAGTGTGTGTGCATGATGGGGGAATAAAATGATATATACCAGGATGTGGCCGGGATGGGGACATATGCCAGGATTGGGACAAGATGGGGACACCTACCAGAATGTGGACATATATGACAGGATGGGGCCATGATAGGCACATCTACCAGGATGGAGACATCTACCAAAATGGGGCTATGATGAGAACATAAATACCAGGATGGGATTATGACGGCAACATATATAGCAGGATAGGGCCATGATGGGGACATATGTACCAAGATGGGGCCATGATGGAGACATATATACCAGGATTGGGCTATGATGGGGCCATATACCAGGATGGGGCTAGGATGTAGACGTATAATCCAAGGATGGGGCCATGATGGGGACATATATACTAATATGGGGCCATACATACCAGGATATAACCATGATGGCAGTCATACACCAGGATGGGGTCATGATGGGGACATATACCAGGATGGGGCCATGATGGGGACATATACCAGAATGGAATACATATTTACCAGGATGGGGAAATATTTACCAGGACATGTGGGGGGGGAGGGGGGAGCTCAAACTTTGCACCGGGGCCCATCAGACTCTAGTTATGCTACTGGTGGTTATGTGCTGCCCCCATGCCAGCAGCCCTGGCTGCTCGGATCCGGATCCGCGGTGGCTCGAGGGGTCTCCGGACCCGTGGGTCGCGCGACCACTCGATAAGAGGGGGACAATGTACAGGGGGAGAATTGGAAAATTCGTGACGCCACCCTCGGTGCGTGGTAATGTGAGGGACCACCGCTGCGGTTGGGGTGCCCGGTGACGATGGTGTGGCAGCCTGATATTTTAACCCCTCCGTGGGTAGGGGGTTTGTGTCCCGGGGCACGTCGGATGGTTGGTTAATGGGTGCCGCTGGGTTAGGAACAGGTGTATTTCAGTGTACTCACTCAGTCCATGAATAACAACACCGACAGCTTGTGAACCGGCATTCTGAGCACCACTGCAGCTTGTAGGGAGCACGCTTGGGTCCGTGCCCTTGATGTTGCTGTTAGCCGGTGGCCCTGTCCTTGGCACCTCTGTCTCTGTTGGACCCGTGGGTATAAAACTCTTCGGGTCCCGCTCACCCGTATGGCTAACGGAGTGAGCTTGTTCTCAGGGTTCACGCGTAGGATTTCTTTGGCTTGTATTGGGAAGGTCCTATCCCATCGGTGTGCTAGTACGCCGATTTTGGAGTGGGTTGGAGATGACACTTGAAGTCTTCACCCCTGTCGGTTAAATTACCGGAGCGCATGAAGCTACTTTCCGGCCTAAGGTCCACATACCCCATCATGCCCTGGCCCCTGCCCGGTCATAGCTCAAGGCCGCCAGCCACCCTCCTCGGCAGTCCGTGCCCCTTGACACTGTCCCCTGCGACCGGGGTTCCAGCTCCTACCAGGCCCAGACCAACGTCTGCCACCTAGTACACAGGAGCTCTCTTCCGTGGCCACTCCTCACGAGAGTCACCACTTCACCTCCTCTCCTTTCATTCTCAACTCCTCAGCTCCTCAGCTCAAGCTCAACTGTCACTTTCCTCACTTTCCCCTTACCAACGCCCCATGTGGGCGGCCCTATTCCCTTCAGGCCCCCCAATGGTGTGTCTGGCAGGTTAAAGTGGGAAGTGTTCCTAGGATTTTGATTGGCTAAGCTGTTAGCAACACCAAAGGACCAGGATCCTTAACCAAGGAGGGTGGATACTGTGCAGAAGGGCAGATTGCACAATACCCTGTGACGACCTGATAGGCCAGGGCGTCACAGTTACATCTTCTATATTGAACAGAAAGACAATTACACGGCTTATGTGAGCCCTTCATATTTTCAGTCACTCTCCCTTTCTTCTGTCCCCTGGTCTCTTTAGTGCTTTACCAATACTCTAGCCTGGCAAGTCTAGTATTCTTTCACTAAAGCCAGCTTTACACCTTACAATTAGGTGTGCGATCTCGTATGCGATGTGACACGCCCAGGTCGCATATGCGATTGAATGAGATTGCATGTAGGTTGTTCATTTGCTGTCACACGTGCGTTAGTAGTCTATGTTAAATTGATCAATTTTGTGTGCGATCCTTTAGATCATGTGTTCTGTGCCGTATGCATTGGGCACCCTTTTTTTTTTTTTTATTTATTGACTTGCCAAGCGTGTGTAATGTGTAGGGATGCGTTTTTACTATGTCATCTGCCATTCAGCTCTGCTACATGGCCGCTGACAGCAGCCACAGACAGCCATGTAGCAGAGCTGAATGGCAGATGACAGCAGACACAGACAGAGCCGCACTGTCAGAATGAACTCGGGTGAACTTCACCCGACTTCATGGTCATGCTGCGGCTCTGTCTGTGTCGCGTCCTGATTAGCGGTCACCCCTGAAGGACTCACCGGTGACCGCTAAACTCCTGAGTAAGTGAATTGAGCAGCCCTCTCTCATATACTCACCGATCCCCGATCCCAGGCATGGCTCTGCACGGCATTCACACTGCTCCGGCGGCTTTTACTGTTTTGAAAAAGCCGGCCACCCATTAAACAATCTCGTATTCCCTGCTTTCCCCGCCCATCGGCGCCTATGATTGGTTACAGTGAGACATGCCCCCCACGCTGAGTGACAGGTGTCACACTGCACCCAATCACAGCAGCCGGTGGGCGTGTCTATACTGTGCAGTGAAATAAATAATTAAATAATTAAAACAAACGGCGTGCGGTCCCCCCCATTTTAAAACCAGCCAGATAAAGCCATACGGCTGAAGGCTGGTATTCTCAGGATGGGGAGCTCCACGTTATGGGGAGCCCCCCAGCCTTACAATATCAGCCAACAGCCGCCCAGAATTGCCGCATACATTAGATGCGACAGTTCTGGGACTGTACCCGGCTCTTCCCGATTTGCCCTGGTGCGTTGGCAAATCGGGGTAATAAGGAGTTATTGGCAGCCCATAGCTGCCAATAAGTCCTAGATTAATCATGTCAGGCGTCTATGAGACACCTTCCACGATTAATCTGTAAATTACAGTAAATAAACACACACACCCGAAAAAATCCTTTATTATAAATAAAAAACACAAACATATACCCTGGTTCACCACTTTAATCAGCCCAAAAAAAGCCCTCCATGTCCGGCGTACTCCAGGATGATGCAGCGTCGCTTCCAGCTCTGCTGCATGGAGGTGACCGGAGCTGCAGCAGACACAGCCGCTCCTGTCACCTCCACACAGCAGGGAAAGTTTTTCCGCTGTGGAAACAGTTTATAGGGTTCCACTATAGTCCTCAGGAAATCCTGAAAATAGTCAGTCCTTTTCGCCATACGGAATGGTACTGTCTGGAAGACCTGGGGGGGACATTGGGGGCTTTAGGGACATCAGCAATTACTTAATGTGCATTATATGGAATCGGTGGCTGATACCATCACAGAGGCATAATTGTGGAGTGGTTCACATTCTCACTCATTGTTCATTGTCTCTTTGTGTACATGTCTTCTTTTCCTTTTTTTTTTCATATAGCTTAAATTAAAAAGGTTGTAAGTACCACTATAGTAATGTGCAAGGTACACTGCTCGAATGTTGAGCATATCAATGTCATGTACACTGTCTAATTCTTTGAACAAGTTATTGCTTCCCTTTCTGTTATGTTTAAAAGTTTAATAAAAAAAAAAAAAAAGATGTTTAAAAAAAAAAAATGCATCCAAAACTCATGCAAAATGCATGGAAAAAGCATTCAAAATGTATGCGTTGTGGATGCATTTTTTTTTTACAAACGCAGTGTCCAGTCTGCCAGAGGGTGCGCACATAGCCTTAGTCACAATTAATTCCTTTGCAGTCCCATGGTCTCCAGAATCCCACAGCTATAGCTTTTTGGGCTCCCTTCTCTCCACTGCAGGTAAGCGCTACCTTTTCTCTGTTCCCCTTTCCAAAACATGAAGAGTTTCCCACCCATAACTGAGACCTAATCAGCCTCTTCTCAGTCAGTTACTTTCATGCTCTCACACATGCATGCACAGTAACACGAGCACTTTCCCCAAAAGTCGTCAATGTTTATTTTTATTCAATAACTAAACACATTTTCCAAAAAGGCTTTTCTAATAACATGCTATGCTTTTGGATAGGATTGTGGTGCTGTGTGATGAATGGGGGATGTGTTTAATGAGTAGAAGGAGTGGGGACTTAGGAGAAAATTTTTTTTCTTAACTTTATTTGTGGATGTTCCTGCAGCCAATCACGGCACAGCAAACATCCACAAGGTTCAACACAAGGGCTTGTGTCATTGGCTGCCTAAGTCACATGTCCCTCTGCATATAAAATGAGGACAGGCAGTGTCGGTGCCATTTTGTAAATATTAAACATTAGGGAAGGTGAAGCTAGACAGCTTAGCTAGGGGTTTAATGATAGGTAGTTGAGATAGGAGAGCGATAGTGTAGAATAGGGACGTGCAGTGTAGGGAAAGATGTGTGCCACAAATCAGCATTTCATCATAGGGATTGCTGCCGTGTTTTTCCAAAAATAAGACACTGTCTTATACTTTCATTTGCTTCGAAAAAAGCACTAGAGCTTATTTTCAGGGTATGTCTTATTTTTAGAGAAACATGGTCAGGGATAATTTTATCCCCCAAAAAAGCAGAGCTCCCCTCTTCCCAGGAGACTCATACTTACCAGATATCTGCGTGGATCCCAGGTCCTCCTGTGATTTTCGGCGGGCGCTCCCAGCAGGTAAGCTGCATGCTGCATCCCCTGCTTCTGGCCGACACACACACGCATCAGATCGCAAACACAAACTTATACACACACACATCAGGTCGCACACACAATTACACATGAGATCACACCCACCCACCACATCTAACAGTACTAATTGCTTCTGGCCAGCAGGGAAAGATGGGCCACAGTGCAGTGGAACACATGAAGGACCAAGCGGTGGAATGCATTGTTGCGTTCCACCACAGGTCCGATGCGTTCCACTGTATTGCGTCTCAGGATTCTCTGCCAGCCAGAAGAAATTGGTACCGCTAGATGTGGTATGTGTGATCTGATGTGTAATTGTGTGAGCAATCTGATGTGTGATTATGTTTGTGATCTGGTGTTTGTGTGTGAGATCTGATGTGTGTGGGTGTGCGATCTAATTGTGTGTGCAATCTGATGTGTGTGTGCGATCGGATGTATGTGGATGTGCGATATGTGTGTAGGGGTGCGATCACTGCAGGTCTTCCCGCTTGGCATCTGGTGAGTATGATTGCGTGGTGTCCACTGTCTATAATGAAGTGTCCTGCAGCATTCTTTAACTTTTTTTTGCTAGGGCTAAGGGCTAAGGCTTATTTTCATGGTAGGGCTTATATTTAAGCCTTGCTCCAAAAATGCTGAAAATCCCTGATGGGGCTTATTTTTGGGGGAGGGCTTATTTTTGGAAAAACATAGTACTTGCCTGCTAAAGAGTTGCCAGTAAACAATCTAAATAGGTATTGCTACTTATTACTGCCTGCTCTTAATTTGCTAGTGAACTAGGTAAATAGGTCTTGGCATTTTTCAGTGCCTGCTCTAAATTTCACAGTTGTGAGGGCCGGGGAGGACTGGTAGGCCCAGGAGGTGGATCCACTGGACCGAGCACCCCACCTGGAGGGCAGGGTACACGGTAGCTGGAGCACTAGCGTGGCAGGAACGGGAAGAACCAGGTCACCAGGGTCATGGAGTCACATAGGACAGTACAGGAACAGGTATTGGTATCAGGATGCAAAGACAGGACCAGGTCACTAGGGTCACAGTGTACTTTAAGGCAGTAATACAGGAAACAGGAACAAAAGGACCTGAGCACCTAGCTCACAAGACAAAACAAAGAAACACAAGCGATGATCAGGCCCCGCCCACATGGAAAGGCCAGTCTTATATACCCAGCACAGCCTCAGGTCATTTCCTGTTGCAGCAGTGCTGGGCCTATAAGACCAGGTGAGTGGGCGCGGCCCGGTCCTATACAGAGGGATCAGTCAGAGTCAGACTCCTGAGACCTTGAACAGGACTCAGGGGCGCAAGAGCGGGAGCGGCAGGCGTGACCGGTGGACGCATGGACTAGACCAGTGAGCAAGGAGCGGTGGAGCGATGGCGAGACTGGATCAGTGAGCATGGAGCGGTGAAATGCAGGTGCCTGGATAGTGAAACCGGCTCAGTAGGTAAGGAGCGCTGCTGGAACACCGGGAGCGTGACAACAGTGAACCAAATTTCTAGGTATTGCTACTTATTACTGCCTGCTTCAAACTACCCAGTGAACCACATTTTGAGGTATTGTTACTTAATAGTGCCTGCTGTAAATTTGCTAGTGAATGCGCTAAATAGGTCTTGGAATTTTTCGGTGCCTGCTCCAAATTATGCAGTGAACCAAATTTCTAGATATTGCTACTTATTACTACCTGTTCCAAATGACCCAGTGAATAACATTTCTAGGTATTGTTAATTAATAGTGTCTGCTCTAAATTTGCTAGTAAACCACATTTCTAGTTATTGCTGTGCAAAGACACTATGTGAAAATTGGGGGGCAATTGATGCCACTGTTCTGCTGTCTGCCTGAGATGTTTTTACTGTAAATCTCAAGACTACAAGATGGGTCTCCAAGCTGTGCCTTGTCTGTACTGGCAGAGGTGTGGGAGTAAGAGGCCTAATCCTGTAACTCATCTACCTGTTGGTTTTTAAAATTAAAATGCCAGACCACATCCTGTGTGTTGCATGAACCAAAATGAACCATAACTCCCTGCTGTGGAAAGACACTATGGTGAAATGGAGGGTGGGGGGGGGGGGGGTAATTGATGCCACTGTACTGCTGTCTGCCTGAAATGTTTTTAAATCTCAAAATTCCAAGATGGGTCTCCAAGCTGTGTCTTGTCTGTACTTTCATTGGCGTGGGGGCAAGAGGCCTAATCCTGTCACTCGTCTCTCTTTTTAATTTTTAAAATTGAAATGCCAAGCCACATCTTGTGTGTGTTGCATGGACCATACCTCACTGCTGTGCAGGATGGTAATTACAGCAAGGAGGAAGCACCGGACACACGAGCAGCAACGCCTCTTCGATTGAACCGCCCCCTAGGTGAGTATAATAAATGTGTTTTTTACATTATATAGAGCGGCCTGGGCACTAGAATGCTGTATATAAGAGTTTACTGGTGTTCACTGCAGGTTATAAGGGACAAATCTGGTGACAGGTTCCCGTTAAATTGAGGGTGCCAACAATTTTGTCTGGCCCATTTTTGGGGTTTTGTATGAAATCATGTCCAATTTGCATTTTTTTTCTGTGTATGACAAAACGTGTAATTGCAATAATTTTCTTGGAGAAATACTTCATTTTCTGCAACAATTTCAAGGGTGCCAACACTTTCGACCATGATTGTATATACAAGTAACCTTGGATGAGCCCAGGATATGAGACATATATACTAGTATATATCAAAATGGTCACAAGATGGTCCCAGGATTGGGGGCATATACTGTATACCAGGGAGGGGGACATATATACCAGGAAGCAGCCCAGGATGGGACACATATATACCAGAATGGGGGAGATGTATAGCAAGAAGGGACACAGGATGGGACACATATATACCAGGAAGGGGGATATATATATATATATATATATATATATATATATATATATATATATATATATATATATATGTAGAACAAGCTGAAGAAGGATCCAGCAAGGCAAAAGGGCACCAAAAGGGCACCAAAAGTTTTTTTTTTATTTTTTTTATTTTTTTCTCTGACTTTATTATAAATATATATATATACCAGGATAGTGAACATATATAGTAGGATGAGCCTAGGATGGAAGACATATGCCAGGATGGAGGACATATATAAAAAGATGGGAGACCTACAGTATATACTAGGATGTTTCTAGAGTGGGGGACATATATACAAGGATGAGGGACATACAGTATATACCAGGATGTTCCCAGGGTGGAGGGCATATATACCAGGAAGGGGGATACACAATGACGAGCCAAATGGTAATAATGTTTTTAACTTTTAACTTTTTAACTTTCAGGCTCCTTATATCACTCTGCACTACAGCTTTGAATGTGAGACTACCTTCATTTTATAGACAATCCTGTTGGTTATCTCATCCATAAATTTCACTTGCAAATATTTAGCATATGATTAGTTACGCAGATTCTTGTTGTCACTCTATTGTTACTGTTTTGCTCCTGGTGGTGGAAAAATGATTTTCTTCCTGTATACTACAAATTACAACCTATTCTCACATTCCCTAATAGCTAAGTCTCTTAATAGGTTGATTCCCAAGTTTAAGGTCATTAGTCTGAATTGAGGAGCAGCCATGAAGATTTTCCAAGAAAAGTGAAACAGCATCATTCAGCTCATTGAAAGGCAGCCTCTCAGTCAAGAAAACTGTCAAATTGAATCATGTGAGTGCCATGACAGTTGGAAAAATAGGAAATGAAGGCCTTCCATCCATTCAAAAGCCAAGAGGTGGACGTCCAAGCAAAATATCAGCGTCAAAAATTCGGCTCATCACAAGGCAGTTGACGGTGCCCGAAAGCTGTCTAAGGCTATGTTTATATGTTGCATTTTTGCTGCATTTTTTGCATATTTTTTCATGAATATTATGCAAATTATAAGCTGCTTTCTACAGTACCATCAAAAACTATGAGACTCTGATGGGTGCAAATCAGTCTGGGAGAAACAAGAGAAAAAGGGGCTAATGGATCGAGAAAAAGAAGGATCGGTCAAGTTCGGTTGAGGAAGATTGCTGATATTGGGCTGTTTCACAGATGTTGAATACTTGTCAAGGATTGATGGTGGTCTCACTGCTAAGCTATATGCGAGCATCCTACAAGACGAGTTACTTTGTGAAAAGGACGACATAGTGTTCCAGGAGGACAGTGACCTGAAGCATACTGTATGTCGATATTGGTGAATAAATGTTCAATGACAATGAAGTAGAGGTGCTGGAATCTCCCCCCAGTCCCCAGACCTCAACCCCATCGAACACTTGAGGGTAGTGTTGAACAAAAAAGCTGTATGTTAACCCAAGTAAGCCGACCAGTATGCACCTACATTAGGAGCATGTAGAAGAGACCTGGGATCAGATTTCAGTCAAGACATGCTTAAATCTGAGCGAGAGCATGTCCAGAAGGATTCAGGCAGTGTTGGATTTAAAATATAATTATAATAAAAATTTGTGGAGAATGGGATGGCCAGATCTAAATATTGCATTAGGGCCCACCAGACTCTTCGCGACTGGCTATAGCATATAAATAAAATAAAAATAATTGAAAGATTAGTCATACTTCAAGTCTGAGCAATTTATTAGAAAAGTCAACAAGTAAATATCAATACAGTATTACAATTCACTGTTATAATAAAATTCATTTGGAACATGTTTTTATAATAAAAATGCTGCCAACTAGAGGAGGCGATCAAAAAAAAAATATTTCCTACTGTCCACAAGGTGTCAGTGTAACATTATAATTAATACAGTAGAGAGCAGCATTAGTTTTTTGTTTCATATTTATAGGTGTTTTATTTTGAAAACTAATTACCACTGATCCTGTGGCTAAATGATAATTGATTGACAGATGGGGGGTCCAATAATTGAAACCTGCACAGTTTGGCAAAATAAGGCACTTTATTCCCAGCTACAAGGAAACCGCAGAGTGCATACTTGATTATTACCCCACATAAAAAAATAAAGCTACCACAACTAATATTAGTAGAATTTAATAGTAGACTAAAATTAAATGACAATAGCACAACTTAACAGCTAGTCATATAAAGAAAAATGCACAAAAAGACCATAAAAGTATTAAATACTTTATTAAATAAATAGTATAAAATATTAAGATATACAGAAGTGTATGCAGTGGACAGGTAAAAAACAGCCAAACCACCTGTGGACAACGGCACACAAAAAATTAAGAGTACAAAAAAAAATATAATTAAATATACTATAATCATGTGAACAGATCAAATAAACTATTAAGTCCTCAATAATATTGTCAGATGGTGAGCACAAAAATCAAACAGAGAAAAAATAAAAATCAACACCACTGCCAAATGTTCTAAAATAAACCTGGTTAAATCATTAGTATAGCATAGTGTATAGTACCTGATAAAGTGCTGCAGTGCCACTAGTCCCGATGCGCGTTTCGGCGATAGTGCCTTCTTTCTGAGGGATTTACTTGCTACTGTTTGGTGTTGTGTATTTTCACTTCACAAAAAATTACAGCATCTTAAAGTTTCAACTGGATGGGATCTATAGAAATCTCATCCCCACTGGGGACTTTTTTTTAACGCTGCTTAAATTGACTTGTAGTGCGTGTTTCAAATCTGCAACATGTCAATTTCTTGTGCAGTAAATATATGTTTGTGTTTTTTTGCTGATCTTCCTTCTAGACTTGAATGAGATGAGGAAATTCCACAGTCAAAAATACATAACATGCATTTTTAGTGTATTTCTGCAGTGGAAAACACACCTGAAGCGCAATTAATCTGAACAAGATTGTATGAATAAAGTTTTATCTAAGCCAAGTAGCAGTAAGTTTCCAAAACATAGTAGTTTTATATAAAACATGACATAATAAAAAGAGGCAAAAACCTCAGCTGAAAAAAATAGGTAAAAATGCATGCGAAAAATGGACTAAAAACACCATTAAAAAAATAGTTCTTAAAGGTGTGGTCCGAAAGCAAAGCAGTTTTCTCCTAACTTCTTATCTATATATTCCAATATCTAAGCCACTTTCTAATAGACTTGCTTTAAAAATTCCCTAATATTTCCTAACTATACGATCCATTTCCTATTTGATGATGATTTGTATGCGTACCCCAGTGCATGCTGAGATATTCAAAGCATCATCAGGTGGCAGAGGCTTCCCCTCCCTGAGACCCGCAACACACATCCGTTTTTTTTGTACGTGTGCGGTACGTATTTGCACGTACCGGAGACACGGAGACCCATGTTATTCAATGGTAGATGGCACACACACGTAAAATCACACGGAACGTGTGTCCGTGTGGTAAGTACGTGTGTGCGCTTTTCTACACGGACGACATGTTCGTTTTTGGCCGGCAGCACGCAGGCACGGACCCGCTTTAGTCTATGGGTCCGTGCCTGCACGGACCGCACACGGAGTATGTCCGTGTTCAGCACGTATCGTCTGTGTCCGTTTTTCATCACAAAATCTGAAATACTTGTTACCAATCTATCAGGTCAATTGATGGCCATTAATTCTGGCGCCAAACATACATTTCCTGTCTCATTTGCACGCCAGACAGCAGCTGGGCACCTGTCCTCTCACTGCAGGGGAACTTTGAGCACAGAGAACAACACAGCTACTGAGCATGGCGCCCAGAATCGATACAGAGAGGCTGATTGGAGAAGTAGAGAGGCATCCAGAGCTGTGTGACACACGTGTTGATGGCTACCATGACAGCTTAATGGTGGAACGAGCATGGATGTCTGTGGCAGAGATAGTCTACCCTAGGAATGGATGGTCTCAATGTACCCCTGGAAAGAAAAATAGATATGGTGAGTACAGATATTTGCCTTGCTTCTGTCTTTACCTACATGTGCTAATTCTGTAGGCAGATTATATCCATATTTGTATAGTTTGTTTGGCATGTATTAATGGGCCTGACTCATTTTGAGATACACTGGAGACTCACAAACAGGAGAGTGTAGTTTTTTGGACTTTTGAACTATTCATTGCAGTTTTCTAGTAATGTCAGCATGTGTATATGTGTACAAAAGGCATTTCAGGGTGGTCAAGCAACAATTAAACATGTTTGATTTATATTTTTGTTTTCAATTTTGTGCTATTTCTATTGCAAATGTGCTGTGAAATGTCTATACATTTTGAGTTGTATTTTCATGTTTGGTTTATTATGCATGTCCCTTGGTGTCACCATGTCTGGAATGGTAACAGTAATGTGTAGTGTATAATGGAAAATCTTTGAGGAACATATGGCACTTCATGGGTTTATAGACATTTTGTTTCTCATGGCTTACTGAAGGTTTTTTTTTTCATTTTTGTAATTAAAAAAGGAGATAAATGATTATACAGTGGTTTAATCTTTTTACTGGAGATCTTGTTTACTTTGTCATGCTTATTGTGTTATTATGTCACTATATGAGTGTTATGGGTTGCTGTTTTCATACACATGGATGTGTGTTCCAATTTATTTAAATTGCTGCAATACAAGAGTAATGTTTTATTTTTTTATTGTTCAATTGTTATAATTTGTGACCTTATTATACAATTTTTTGTTTTTAAACAGTGGATCTTGTCAAACGGCCATGGCGCTCAGCATGTGACCAGTTCAGAAGAGAATATAACCCAGTGGCAACCACAGCTGCCGCAGCCAAAAAGAAACAATATGTCCATTATGAAAGACTCACCTTCCTCATGCCCATTATGGAAGTACCAAAGTAAGTTTAAACCATTACATCACATGGCAGGTTTTTTTTTTTAAATGCACACATTAATTTTTTTTTTTTTCTTCAAAGTACAGAGGATAATCTAGAAGATAGTGAGGAAGCCCAGTCAGCAGTATTAACAGCGACCTCTGCTTCTGAGATGGAGCCTACCTCATATCAACCACCAACAATCCCCAACACCAGGCAGCCAGACGCAGAAGAAATGTCCTCTGATTTGGGTTTGGGCACAAGTCAATCCACTAATGTAATTGCAGGCCAGTCTACAGGGCAACAAAGTGGCCCATCACCAGTTCTTGCAGAGAGTAGTCCACAGCAACATGCAGGCACACAGCCAAGAATAACAACTAATACCGTGCGCACAGTAGCCTAATCTATCCGTGGTCGCAAACATAGGCGTTATGAAGATTTATGTTCCCTGCCAGATATCATTGATACCAGAATAATACACATGATGAATTCACTGATACCAGAGAGTGATGGAGAGAGATTTTGCCGCTCCCTTTCTCCCTCTCTTGCATTGGTTCATGTTGATAGGCAGGACAGATTGAGGGCATCCTTAATAACACTGATATCTGCTACCCAACGTGAGCCAGAACCCATATATTGTTTTGAAGTGATAGAGCAATGGAGAGCTAATCCACGTGGTCCACACACAAACACAACCCAACAAACTGTGGAAACCCAAACAGAAGAACATTATTCTAATTTTCAACTAAATCCTGTAGTGCAAACAACACATATACAGTGTCCATCTTCTTCTATGGGAAGTGATGTACAAATTAGGCCAACAATTGTCCCACACCAAACAGGTACATTAATGACACAAAGGCCATCTCAACAGCCATCATTTGTTCCACAAGTACCCCAACAGACACCAATGCAAACCTCTGTTAACTATCCTAGTATTGTTAGTAATGTTCATAGACTACCTCAAATGTTTCAACAACCAACAGCATACCATGTTCCTAATAATCCACAACAACAGTACTTTCAACATCAGACTTACCCAACTAACTTCACATACACACATACTCAGCCTCTTCCAACACATCAATATGTACCACCTACACTTGGTCTTCCATCTGCTCAAACAACTGCATCATTATTTGTTCCAAGTACAACTGTTACTAGTGGAAACACTGATCAGTCACTCACTACAACATCTAGTGTTGTGCAGCAAACATATTCTGTAGGTGTCAATGCAATGGAGACTACACAGGAAAGCATCACTAGCCTAGAGGATTTAGTTGAATCATAATGTGATATTGTATGTATTATTTTACATTTTGGTATGTTTTCTAGGGTATTGCTGGTCGGAAAACATTTCAAAATGTAACACATTACTTACTCTATATGCATGGGGTCATATTTGTGTTTTCTTTTAAAAAAATTCAATAGCAATTACTCTATCGCTTCAAAAACATTACCTGCCTGTTAGAATATTGCCTTGCTCTGGACATGTTGTTTGGACCATCCATTAGAAAAAACTGGGTTTAGGGAAAAAATGCATGCACATAAACTATTACACTAACATTCAGACACCTTTATTATTAAAAATCCAGCCACTATGCAGTATCTGCATATGGTCTGGTCCCATACTTGTATTCCAATAGTGTCAAACAAATTATGTTTGCGTGACATTATTGCATAATAAAGTATGGTGTTTTGTATGGGCTAATGTCCCTGACAAAATTCTGTAAAAAAAATAATAGAATACAGGATGTTTTGCAAAAGATAACAGACATACATAGGTTCAATAAAAAATCTGGACTAATTTTTTCAAATCCAATTTGCCATATTTTTATTAGTCATGTACATTCAGTAGTACTGTTACTTGCTTAACAAAAATTCCTGATTTAATAGCATTAAAGTTAAATCACAATAGCTTATTGGGACCACAAACACAACCAACCAACAAAAAAACACACAAATTATACCTATGTATGGTCATTTTCTCTTTTGTAATACATATGTGTTTGTGATTATGTAACCAAGTGATAAAAAACTATAACAATGTCAAATTTATACATGACTATGGCGATTTAAACTAAAATAATCTTTAAACTGATTCCTCACTTGTAGACCAGAAGTGGACCCATTGGTTCTAACACTACCATTCTCTACAAATGGTGCATGTAAATCTGGCATCTCTCAATGTCTTCGTCATTGCTTTCATGTAATCTACAGTAATTATGTAACACTACTGTAGCTTTAATGACAGCCTTGACGGTGGTTGGTTGGAGTTGGATGGTGGTTTGATAAATGTTCCATCTTGAGGCCAAAATGCCAAAGGCACGTTCAACATAGCAACGTGCTCTGGCCAATTTGCTATTAAATAGGGCTTTTGATCTGTCCAGCCCCCTTCTGGGATATGGACGCATCAAATGCCTAGACAATGCAAACCCCTGATCTGCAACCATGACAAAAGGAACAATAGGGCCATTATTACCAGGCAATGGTCTTGGTGCAGGCAAACTTAAACTATCAGACATTAATCGTCTTGCTAAACGTGAGCTTCTGAAAATGCGTGCATCTGAGGCACTGCCATAGGCCCCAATATCCGCAAATAAAAAGCAGTCGTTTGTATCTACCATGGCCAAAATAACTACAGAAAAAAACTTATAATAATTAAAATATCTTGATGCAGAGTTAGGTGGTTTCTTCACTCTAATGTGTTTTCCGTCAATGGCGCCAATACAATTAGGGAAAGCTGTTTTCTCCAAAAATTCTTCAGAAATGTGCATCCATTCTTGTGTGGAAGGCAGCTGCATGACATGATGCCTAAGGGTCTCCCATAGCACAGTGCAGGTATGCAGGATAATCTTGCCAATTGTAGCCCTTCTCAATAAGAATTCGAAATGTAGACTGCTGATGGATTGCCCAGTTGCTAGGTAACTGAAATAGAAAAAAAACATGACATTACTTTGACTATTCATGAAAGTTGTTATTCAAAACAAATATTTGTGTCATCCAATGACTGGCGAGATACTGTGTATGACTATTATTTTATTGCTTTTGATGGAAAAACATATGTGTTGATATTTACTTTCCATATTGGAAAAATAATTACTTTTCTGTTTAATAAACAAGATTGTTTGATTTATGACTCTTGTTTCTTTAATTTTGGTAGAGATAGAATGGTAGCTGTGAGCACTCAGATCATATTTTAAGATTACAATGAGGTTATTTGATCTATATAAGTTTTCAACAAATACCTAAAATTAAAATTACATAATTTCTACAAAATGATGCCTTTGAGATTTAACATGTATTTCAAAATAACAGATAAAGCATGAGTATACATGACAACACCTAACGCAAAGTCACCAACAGTCGTTCCTCAGGGGAGATGCTGAGGTGCATACAGGTGTCCTGATGCTTCAAACGATGGTACACAAGACCATACGTACCGGAGAAACGCCCCTAAAAAACGGATCACGGACCCGAAAAACATGTACTTTTTTTGCGGAAGTGTGTTTTAGGCCTGAAATGAAGCGTCATCAGTGGGCAGTGCTGTCACTGCTGTGTACCTGAGTGTCTTGCTAGTGCAGTGTCTCAATCTCCTCGCCTGTGTGCTGTCTCCTGCCCCATGTCTTCCATGTGCATTATCTACTTTGTGATATCTGATGAGCACAGCAACCAGACTTTTGGCTTATGAGGAGTAATACGCCTGCAGCAGAATGGTGTCACTATCAGTGGCAGACACCAGTGATGTCGCCTGTGGGGCGGCACTGATCTTCTGCACCACCTTTTATATTGACATCGCTCTACTGCAGGGTTATTACTATTCATAAGCCGACACAGTCTGGATGCAGTGCTGATTGCAGGGCATGGAAGGAAATACTGCACAAGGATATTTGCGATAAAAACAAGGCACATTGTACGAACATGACCTAAAGCCTTATTCAGACATCAGTGATTTTTTTTGTACACAAAAAATATTCCGAATGTAATCAGTGTTTTTGATCAGTGTCATCAGACTTCAGTATCAGTTTTATCATCATAGTGTTATCAGCGTCATCATCATCAGCCTGGCATCAGACTTTGTTTAGTTTTCATCATCAGATTTTGGTCAGATTTTCATCAGTTGTTCTCAGATAAAAAAAATAAGGTTTCTCAAGACTCCTCCTATCAAACAGTCCGTAAAAAACAGACAGCACAAGGATGGCATCTGAGGACTGTCCTATTTTGTCACACACACACACATATATATATATATATATATATATATATATATATATATATATATATATATATATATATATATTTGTATCAGATCACTATCAGACAACTCTCCATGCTCTTGACAGGACCAAGGATAAAGTCTGAGGATAAAATCCGAGGATAAAATAGGACATATGAACAGCCCTGTAGACCTGTAGACTATCCGTGAAAAACTTGGATAGCACTCTACGGGATAAACTGACATCTGAAAATGATCACCATGCAGTTCTTACACTTACCACCAGATGGCAGTACTTCATTGACTTAAATAACATTGAAATTAATGTTTCTTAAGGCAGAAAAAAGTAATAATTGGGCTTTGTTGTTTCATTTTATTCTTTTAAGTAAAATGTGTGGGTTAAAATATGCTGGAGGCCCTCATTGTTGGTATGCTTTGATTTTAATGTACTTTGAACCAATGGAAACCAGATGAAAAACAAACGTTGCTTCTTGTCATTTTCAGACTAATTTCTTTTTTTATATATATACAGTATTGTATATTTATTTATTTATTTTCAGATTTCAAGCTGTTGTGTTCATTATATTGTTCCTCCAGTGTAATATAACAGGATAAATCACGATAATTTATAATGTTCGGTAAGTGTCTAATATAATTTTTATTCCAAAGTCTCGTCATTTACAAGAGCACTTTTTTTTCCACAGTTAAAATACTTGTTATAGTTTTCAGTCTGAGAATCCAGCCAGGATTTCTGCTGCTTCATAAAGCAGAAATCACAGAAGATTTTTTTTTTATTATTATTATTATTATTATTATTATTATTATGCTTTACCTATATAGCACCATCATATTCCACAGCACTTTACAGATGTGATCATCACCATCCCCATTGGGGACCATAATCTAATTTCCCTATCAGTATGTCTTTGGAAAGTGGGTAGAAACTAGAGGAAACCCACACAAACACGGGCAGAACATACAAACTCCTTGAAGATGGTGTCCTTGGTGAGATTTGAGCCCAGGGCCCCAGAGATGCAAAGCAACAGTGTAAACCACTTAACGATTGTAGCAAAGGGAGTGGAGATAGTCATGGGCGAGGGGTGTCCTGTGTCCTGTGTCCTGTGCTCCCCTCGGCATGCTACAAACACAGGATAATGAGTGGATAGTGGCGTGGGTGTGGAGGTGTAACCTGGTAGCAGTGGTACTTCTTGGCTACAAGCCTGATCCTGGCTGTCTGGTTCACACTGTGCAGTTTATTCAGTGCTACTAAAGAGGAGTTCACACTGGTTAAAAACTGCATATAGCTTACTTGCAACAGATTTCAAACACCTACAATAGGGTTCACACTTGTTCTGTACTACTGAATGGCTATAGTTCTCACATGGGATAGACCGTCTGATCAGGAGACTGAAACTATGCGCTGATCAGATTATTCACAAGGAGAGGAGAGTATATTCTTTTTTTTTTTTTTTTTCACTTCTCGATTTTGTTGTGCATGCGCAACTAACTCACAGCAAACTCCACCATGTTGCAAAATTATTGCAGATAAATAATAATAATACATATACATAATAGTGATGGTAACAATCTGCACCTGGTATGGATAGATACAACTGTGCTGGATTCAGCGGGACTGTCCCAGCAGTTGTCACCTCTGTAACTCCTCCTTGGGTGATTTTTCTTTTGAGTCTCCCTAGAACTTAAACCTACAATGTCTACAATTGCAGGCAAAATGTATACCTATGAGCCACAGGCTCTGCTGATGTCAGTGGTAGAATTTGTTGTACTTGAAGCTACATTGCAGGCTCCTACTACACAGGTGGATTATACTGGTGCATAGAGATACATTGTACATAGCAGTGTATTTCTTGCTCTGTATTCTAGATGTGGAAAAAAACTGGAAAACAGACAGCGCAAATAGGGTCTTACCCACTAAAACCTAGAGAATGGGGGAAAAAGAGAGGCTGATATCATGAGGTTATGAGAGTCACAATCCCTGTAATGGCATGAGAATGGCTGCAACAGAACCCACGTGGAAATGCTTTGGTATTGTGATTTGTCCTGAAGCAGGAACTGTTAAGTTCTCAAATGCATAGACTAATAAAAAAAAAAACACTTCTTCCACATCTTGGATGAAAAGTCCTCTATGGCAGAGCGGAGTTTTTAACGTCTTTATCCTCCAGACTACTACTGCTTATGTGACACCCTGGCAAAACCAGGTAGTCACAGTTAGGCCCCCGCATAACACCTTCCCTAATTAGGAAACACACAGCCAACCAGTAAACCCAAGTCACCCCCCCTCAGGGAAAGATAGACACACCAGTGAGCGTGACCAGGCAGTTGGGACACGCCCACCCAGGGGTCTAGACAGCCCGGGGCGGGAAAAACAGCAGTTGAATTCAGTTTAGTTTGGAGTTCAGCTTGGAGAGGAGTGTGGAGTGGAGTGCAGGCCTGTGTGTCAGGCCTGAAGCTGACTGACAGGTACCAGGGTTGGAGCCCGGCTGCCACTGGCTAGGAGGCAGACGGTGGTCTCCGTCGGCAGGAGCCGGGAGGATGGCTCGGTGGAGCCGAGGTGGACCGGGACGGGGTTGTAGCCCTCCGGTACCGACCCGGGGAGCTGACCTGGAAACCGGAGCACAAAGTGGGGTACTCGGACCCTGATGCCAGGACCAGAATCAAGTGGCACTGGTTAATTAACCGACTGAGGCCAGGACTAGAGGTCCTGTACCACCCAAAGTCCCTCATAGAAGACAACAGCCCACCGATTATGGATAAGAGGTCACTGCTAGGGCCCATAGATCCCACGGGAAAGGGTCTGAGGGGACGGCTCCTTAGGCCACATCCAGCCGGGAGCGGACTCCTGAGTTTCTCACTAGGAAAGTCCAACTTACACCAGCAGTGCAGGAAAAGGATAGAGACCACCAGGCGGGTGGGGGACCAGAACGCAACCGGCCGCAGCACCGGCCACCATCACCTTGGTTTACCAGAGACTTGTGTGTTTTACTAACTGTGAGTACACCAGCACCCCCTGTACCGAGCCACCGGATCCCGGGGCCACCATCCTACCCACGGAGGGGTTGACAACTTGCTGCGCAACATCTCCCCCACACACCGTGGGTGGCGTCATGCACTTACTACGGCCTAGCCCGTACATCTACGTCTTACCCCTTTTTATTCGGCGTGTCCGCGAGACCCCCGGGTCCGGAGACCCTCGAGCCACCCACCGGAAGATCCGGGCCCGAGCAGCGGCGGCTGCTGGCATGGGGGCGGCACACTTATATTCTAGAGGGAGAATAAGGCCCGTTTCACACGTCAGTGAAAAACAGTGACGTTTTTCCCTGGCGTGTAAAACACGCACATGTCCCTGCGTGTGCCGTGAATCACGGCACACGTGGGTTGTCTTAGTGCAATCCGGACTCCGTTATCCGTGGCCCGTGATTGCACTTAGAAATCAACTCACCTGCGCCCGCTCCCGCTGTCCATGGTGCTGATCGCTCCCGCGACGCAGCATCCGGCCGGCGGTGACCCCCGCAGCAGCTGCTTCCGGGTCGGCTGTGTCGCGCATAATGAATATGCGCGACAGTAATCAGCCGGCTTAGAAGCAGCAGGGAGAACGGGCTGCAGAGGACATCGCTGGACGCCGGGTGAGTTAAAATGTTTATTATTTTAAATGCACGTTTTTTTCTGGCACGTGTTTCAGTGATGCCAGAAAAAAAATGGACATGTCTCCATGCGGCAATCACGCTGCACGGAGACACGTGCAGTGAAAAATCACTGACGTGTGAGCAGACCCATTCATTATAATGGGTCTGCGTATGTCAGTGATTCTGGTACGTTTAAAAAAAAGCACAAACGTACCAGAATCACTGACGTGTGAAAGGGGCCTAAAACAGATATTTTTTCTTCCTATAAAATCATTAAAAAACAATGAGAACATATTTGGTGTTCCAGTAATTGTAAAGACCAGCACAACACAGCGATAAGATTACTTATTGTGATCTATAAATGGCGTGATTGATATTTTTTCTCTATTTTATTTTATACTATCAACTGGAATTGCTGCACCAATAAAAACTCATCTTGTTTCATGCAATTTTGGGAATGCCCATCTTTATCTTCTGAATCATTGATGCCGGCACAGAGAGGTCGGTAAGAAAATGGGTGGGGGAAGGGCGTGAATATTAATTTTTCATTAACACATGCTCCAATCACTGATACAGGTGCAGAGAGTTGGGTGAGAGATGGGGTGAATATTCATTTTCCACTAACTAGCCAGTATGTGTCTGTAAACGTCCGGGCTTACAGCGACACACTGGGGAAATGTACACCAATAAAAGTTACATATCCTGAAGGGGCTGCCCAAGCCCTAGTTCAGGATTCTATTATAGAATGGTAATCAACTAGGGCTTATTTTTGGAGTAGGGTTTATATTATAAGCAGACGCCAAAAAATCCTGCTAGAGCTTATTTTTGGGGTAGGTCTTATTTTTGGGGAAACACAATATGTGGAACCTAAAAAAAAGAATGAAAAAAAGAAACGCAGTTACTTCTTTTAAGTGCAATGTCAAAGTTTTTCTGTACTATAAAAAAAAACCTTTTAAAATGCAGCTTCACTTCTGCACCAAAATGCATCAAATAAAGGGGAAAAGGCATAAAAAATGCAGCAAAAATGTAATAAACAGGGATTGTTACTGTGCAGTTTAATGAGGATAACTGCAGAAAACAAAAACCATAGTAGTTATACAGTATTTATGTAACATGCGAACACGGCCTTACAGACACAAAAAAATTCAGATACAGTATCATATAGCAGAGCTATATAAAGATGAGGAAGTTCAGGCTGCTGCGACTATGAATGAATGAACAAAAAGTAAATCCACAGGTCCCAACTAGAGATGAGCAGGATGCACAGATGATCTCGTGCCAATCCTGGCTAATCGAAAGTCGAACCAGGGACGTCAGAAGGGAAGAGATTTGCAGCCTCCCATTCAGCCGCAAAGTACCACTGACCAGGATGCTGAATCCATCCACTCATGTCCAGTCCCAATCATCCTACATCCAGTGGGACAGTCTCAGATTTGGGTATACATTCTGAATTCTCATGCGTCTGCTGAATATACCTAACTACCACAACCTGCGCACACGAGAATCGGATCACAGGTGCGGAGAAGATGGAGAGATTAATCTATCCATCTTCTCCATTGTCTGTCTCTGTGTTTATCGGACTGCACATGCATGAGATCTGGGTGCAGTCCGCTGTTTTGCACGCATCAATAGACTTGTATGGGTGAGTGAGATCCGAGGCATGCTGCGATTGTTTTCTCATGGTGAATTGGGTTGAAAAAAACAACAACTTTCAGATCTCCTTTGCCTTATTGACTAACATTGGTCTGATTTAAATGCTAATATAACCAATGTCTTGAATAATAAAACTTATACTCACTTTTGGTGTTGCCAGCATTCCAGCGAGCCGGCACTGTCTCTCCCGGAATGGAATACCAGAGTGACGGCATGCAATCCTTGCAGCCAATAAGCACTCTCCCCGCCTTTGGATGTATCACATAAATCTGGAGAAAAAGGGAGAGCAGCAGCACTCACTCCCTCCAGATGTAAGTGACGAGCTCGAAGGTGGGGAAAGCGAAGCAGCCACTGCAGGGATTGCGTGACGTCACACTGGTGTGCGATCCCATGAGAGGCAGCGTCAACAATGCTGGAACACCATCAGCACCAAGGGTGAGAATAAACTTTAATATTTTAAAAAAGGGAAACAGCGGTTGAGAAGGGTTTATGGACAACCCAATTAAGGATATGCTTTACAGCAGCTACATAATCATAGGCAACAATAGTCATATTTATCTGAGAGCTTTTTAAGCATAGACTGTGATATATGAGTAGGTCAATGTGTAGGGAAATGGAAGAGGTGTGCTGTGACCATCACCTATTGTGAATAGTGGATCCCTTGTTATCTGTATGTATAAGGGGTGCTTCACACATAGCGAGATCGCTACCAAAATCGCTGCTACGGCACGGTTTTGGTGACGCAACAGTGACCTCATTAGCGATCTCGCTGTGTGTGACACTGAGCAGCAATCTGGCCCCTGCTGCGAGATCGCTGCTCGTTACACACAGCCCTGGTTCGTTTTCTTCAAAGGCGCTCTCCCGCTGTGACACACAGATCGCTGTGTGTGACAGCGAGAGAGCGATGAAATGAAGCGAGCAGGGAGCAGGAGCCGGCATCTGGCAGCTGCGGTAAGCTGTAACCAGGGTAAACATCGGGTAACCAAGGTGGTTACCCGATATTTACCTTAGTTACCAGCCTCCGCAGCTCTCACGCTGCCTGTGCTGCCGGCTCCGGCTCTTTGCACATGTAGCTGCAGTACACATCGGGTTAATTAACCCGATGTGTACTGTAGCTAGGAGAGCAAGGAGCCAGCGCTAAGCAGTGTGCGCGGCTCCCTGCTCTCTGCACATGTAGCTGCAGTACACATCGGGTTAATTAACCCGATGTGTACTGTAGCTAGGAGAGCAAGGAGCCAGTGCTAAGCAGTGTGCGCGGCTCCCTGCTCTCTCGGTTATGATCGCTGCTTCGGCTGCTGTTACGTCACAGAAAATGGTGACGTAACAGCGACCTCGTTGTCGCTGTCGCTAAGTGTGAACCAGCCCTAACTGTAAACTAATTCTGCTTGAGATAATGAGATTACTACTGAAAATGATGACTACAGAAAAGGATGCATGAGCCTTTGACAAGACTTAAGGCCCTGTCACACACAGAGATAAATCTTTGGCAGATCTGTGGTTGCAGTGAAATCATGGACATATTGTTCCATTTGTACACAGCCACAAACCTGCCACTGATTGTCCACAATTTCACTGCAACCACAGATCTGCCACAGATCTACTACATATCTACCACAGATCTGCCGCAGATTTATGTCTGTGTGTGACAGGGCCTTCAGGGTCCCATTACATGTAGCGACGTTCCAGAGATCGTGACAACTATACGACCTGGTCAGAATCGCTGGTACGTCGCTACATAGTCGCTAGTGAGCTGTCAAACAGGTAGATCTTAGTAACGACGCAGCAAAGATACGACGATCCTCGGCGGTCATTGGGACCCTGTTACACAGCAGCTATTCTTATGGGCGTTGAAAAAACAAAGCAAAAACACAGCAACGCATGCTGCCCAGTGGGACACCAACAATCAAAAAATGAGCCAGAACGTTCAGGTACAATTGGCGATATCCCAGCGGGGGGCCGGTTACTGCAATGTGTCACACATAGCGAGATTGCTAGCGAGGTCGCTGTTGCGCCACAAAACATGATGTTTCAGCCATCTAGCTAATGACATCTCTATGTGTGATGGGGCTTAAGGATTCGTTTTGTCGCGGGCGGAGGAGGAGACGCCACGCTCTCCCACTGCTCGGGTCCGGCTGCCGCTGCGGCTGCTCGAGCGATGGGCCGGATCTCGGGGACTCGAGCGGCGCTCCTCGCCCGTGAGTGAAAGGGGATTGGGTTTTGGGATAGTTTATTGTCCGTGACGCCAACCACGGTTGTGGTGATTAAGTGAACACCACCGCTGCTCTGTCTGGGGAGCCCGGGAGTGATGGTACGGAGCAGCCAGTTGTTGATTTGCCCCTCCGTGGGTAGGGGTCTTGGCGCTCCCGGGGCCCGGTGATGGGATTGGGATGGTGGACAGGCGGGGATGGGGCCTGTGGAGGTGCAGGGGCGCAGGGACAGCGCTGTGCCGCACGGCACGGAGGTACTCACTCAGCCAGTAAACACGACACAGTTCTCGGTAAACAAACGGCTGGTTGGACGGGTCCCTCGGACGGTTCACGGTGCTGATGTTCCCTGCAGTTAGCGGTGACGGTCTCTTCCCTGCACCTATGTAAAGTCTCTTGGTAGCGATGGGTCCCCACCGGTTACCCACTCCTCGGCTTCAATCTGGGCCGAAGGAGCCCTACTTTGCCCGCAGGCGCTGGCCCTGGGAAACTGGTGCCCTGGCGGTGGCGGTGTCTCCCCTTCACAGTCGGGCTGTTGCCTTCAATCGGGACTTGGTTGTTAGGAGACAGAAGTCTCCTTCACTGACGGATTTAGCAAATTATGGCGACTCCTAGCCTTGCCGGGATCCGAAAGGCCCCTGCCCTGGTGCTGACTGTTCTTCGTATACCCGTCTGCGGTCCTTCCAGCAACCTCCAAACAGTCCCCCTGCAGACTATCACCGCCGTCTGCTGACCTTGCTGTCACGGTCCGGGGCACACACCCGGACCAACTTCAGGCTTTACTACTCTCACTTTTCTGTCACTTCAGCTTTTCTCCTTTGCTCCTCTACTACTTCACTTCCTTCTACTTTCACCTCCTTAACTCATCTGCCTGGTTCTTCCACCTCCAGGGCTGTGAACTCCTCGGTGGGCGGAGCCAACCGCCTGGCCCACCCCCTGGTGTGGACATCAGCCCCTGGAGGAAGGCAACAAGGATTTTAGGTTAGCTTGGTGTACCTGCAGGGAATGTGGGGTGCATGTGGTGTTGTGACCTGTGACCCCTGGCTTGCCCAGGGCGTCACAGTTTACATAGACCCTGACCAACCAGTACGATACAGCTGCCGACTATTAAATTTTACCAATCGGTGTTCTTTTATATGGCTGTTTACATAGGCAGTCCAAAGCAAACGATGCACACTGAGCGATCTGTAACAGATCAGCACTGCAGATCCTGTTTACACAGGACGAAGCTTCAAGAACAATGATTTTTTTGCCCCGCACAAAAGATGATTTCAACGGATGAACGAGTATTTTTCTCAATCATCTTGTGATCAGCATGCTGTTTATACAGCGAGATTACGAGCATTTGATTATTCAGTGTAAATGCAGCTTTACTGGCCATAGTTAATCAGAATTGAGCAAAAGGAAAAAATAAATCTCAAAATTAAAAAAATAAAATACAAATTTAAGTGACCAAATATAATGAAATGCATTATGGACCACATAACTGGGCAAGCGGAGAGACGGCAAACATAGCACAACAGTGGCCGAAGGGACAAATTGCTAGTTTTAGAATTGTTGTTTTGGTAGAGATATGATAGAGATAGGAATATTTTATGATAGTGATTTAAAAAAACCCAATCAACATAATTTTTTTTTATGAGGACAGAATGTTTCTAAATGAATTGTGCAGACATTTTCTAACATCAAATGTGACAACAATCATGAGATGCGCGTGCACGCTGGGTTGGACACTTGCAATTTCATGGGTTCGAATTAGAAATGAATGAATATATTCCAGTAGAAATTGAATTGAACCAAAATCCGCATTCCCAAAAATGCAGATTTTCTTTAATGTTTCCTCACGGATTCAACAACGTTACGGTCACTGGCCGCCGACAGTTTTCTGAATTGTAAAGGGCCATCAAAAGGTTAAAAAAAATTATACTCACAGTTCTCCTTTTCGCACTTTACTGTCACCCGTCTGGTCCTTGTCTCATTTTCTTATCACCGCTGTTTGTGCTGAAATCCCCTCACTTGCGGTCACATTAGGGTCACAGTGCACGTTGTGGCGTTGTGATGTTGACACCTTTCCAGTGCTTGCATAGTACTATCCTGTACGTCATCAAAACTGGATGTCCAGGCCAAGCCCGGCCCAGCGTGAGAGACCTGGGGATACAGGGCGACCTGCGGTGATAAGAACATGCGGCAGAGAATGAACAAGTGATGGTGAGGATCGGAGGAACCGGAGAGGTGAGGGGTGAGGTGAGTATACTTTTATTGATTTACAACTTACATTTATTATCCTCTGGGGTCTGAAGAGACCCTAGAGCATAATAAGGGATACTAAATTCATGGATAATAAAACTTCATGGAAAAATCTATGTGAACAGGGGATTATTGCTGGCATCATGTGATTTCCTCAGTAAATATCCTACCAGAGTGTAGTGACGCCTCTCCACGTATGATGTTTGATCGGGCAGGAAAGTATGCCTACACAAACCTCTTCAGGCTGAATTCAGTTTTTTTGTAATAGTTTTTTAAAGCTTTTGTTTATAGCTATGAAACAGGCATTCTGCAAGGAACACATTTTAGAGCATAGGAAAGGCTAGGTCCACACATCTGCAGACACATGATATATACATTAAAAACACATGCAAATGTGTTCTATTTGTGTGACTAATTTTAAAAATATTGTCACAGTGACAATGGGATAGCGAGGAACTGGGGCTACTAAGATGTCCATAAGCTGGGGGCCTTATGCTATCCCTAACCTCAGAGATACTCCTGATGGTGGAGAGGCCTGAGTCTCCTTCCTGGCCCTGTTCCTGATCAGTCCTGAGCTAATTACCACTCCTCTCAAGGAGGGACGAAACAGGAGTGTGATGAAACCCACAGATAAAGCCAAACAAGGGAAAACCAAATCTCTGTAACACAGCATGCACACACAAAGATAAAGACAATAAGAGATACAGGAGGAAAAACAAGAGTTGGAAGGAAGCTACAACCCAACAGGGGTAAACCCCACAACTGCACCAAGCAATGAGAACAACTTTACCCAGTCAGTCAGCAACACCACACTTCACAGACCAACATAGAATAAACTATAGCTGGCATCGGTGGAAGGTTTCCACCAGCATAAACAGGAGGGGACCAGATGTACTAGGCCTCCCTACAACATGTGACCAAAGAAGCACATAGACCAGCAGAGATTCACTCTCGCTAGCCTGCCTTTAATCAGCACACAGCAGGTCGACGCCGAAGTCTGTCTGTATTGATTGCAGACACCAAACTGAAACCATTGGTGGAGTGTCAGAATCTGCAATCTGAACAGCGACCAACGCTGCCTTGACAGTCGGTGAAGTTTGTGCAGAACTCCGAGTGACAAATATATGTCTAATGTATGTTATGCAGTCATCTCTTGTTTTCGACTACGTTATAGTTTTTAATGGTTTAGAGAGAGGCGCCAAATCTGTAGTGAGGTACAGGGAGTGTGTCTAGAGGAGTAAGCCTTATTTTTCTGCCAAATTAAAAAAACCTTTAGATACCGATTTATGTTTGAGCACATCTCCCAAACCAAATAATAATAATAATAATAATAATAATAATTATTATTATTATAATAATAATATTGAATAGAAAAAAAACAAATATGTCTTTTGAGTGGTGGGACAAAAAATACGGTCAACTAAGTTTTTCTGTACATTAAAACCCCCCAATATGATATAAACCTGAAAAAACGACGTCAAAAGATTTTTTTACTACATCTTGCCCAATTTATTCTTTCGTTACGCTGCAATATATGTCTGGAATACATTTTTTTGCAATTCAAGCTTATACACTGCACTTAGAGTAATGCACAGTATAACTGGGAACTTAGCTATATTTCTGCAATCATTGATTTATTTCATGAAACCATTTTTCTAGATTTATTTCTTTATGTACACTATCCTTACATAAGAAATCATTAAATCAAACATTTACATGTCACTGGTTGTTTGCCTGAATCTGCCGCACGTCCAGGAAGGAAGTAAAGGGTCTGTTACAGATCAAGGATACACATCTAAACTGTACACAGTGCAGACATATATCGGATATTAAACCTTCTAATTATTACAAAGTTAAGCAAACATCCCAACTTTGCATATTAAGTAGGTACGGCATAAAAATCCTGAATGTGGAAAGTATATGACAGTGCTGACATAGGTCACATAGGGCTTTAGGGACTGTTCTGTTACAATTCACACTGCTTGTTCCGGAGGAACCTGGGAAAGGTTCACAGAGATGTCAGTTCTCAAACTGCCTGTCTGGATCTGCCTGTCACAGACAGGAAACGGGAATGTGATGTCTAGTAAAAATGATATTTACACATCTGTAAAATAAAAAACCAAACATTCCAACAGGTTAGGCTGAAGGTGAACTTTTTACTTCAATCCTGTCCTGAAATTCAGCCCTATTTATGTAAAAGTCGAAAGGCATTCACATATGTACTCAGTGGGGTAACTAGAGTCCGATGGGCCCTGGTGCAAGATTTGGATCTGGGAATTCCCCTCCCCCCAGCATGTTAGGCCTTCTTCACACATCCGTGTCTCCGTTTGATGTCCGTTTTCACACGTACCGGAGATACTGACACATGTAGACCCATTCAAATCAATGGGTCTGCGCACATGTGCGTGTTCTCACACGGATGGTGTGTCAGTGTGGAGTATATGTGTGTCCGTGTGCTCCACATATAGACATGTCCATTTTTCTCCAGCACCATGGGTGTCACACGGATCGCACACTCATGTGATCCATGTGACATCAGTGTGACATGTACCAGAAAAAAACAACAACACGTGTCTGGGAAATAAAATGCTTTTCTGTACTCATCTGCCTCCACCGCTGATGTCTCCAGCACTGCTCTCACTTGCTTCTGATCAAACACATTATGCTCATTGTATAGTCACTGCACTGAGGACCAGAAACAGCAGCTGCACTATGGACAGTATAAAAGTTCATGCTGTCCGTGTGCTATGTGGATGTCACACGGATAGCACACTGACAGCACACGCTGAACACACACACAGACACACGCACCTACACCATCTTTTACACGGACATGTGAAAGAGGTATTGGGTTCTTGTAGGTTTCTAAATCCTATAAAGTCATATGTTTTGCTTCCCCCAATTAATTAGTAATGTCCCCCATCCTCTACTAATGTACCTTATTCTGGGACCCTTCCAAATATATAAGTCACCAATCCAGGTATATATGTCCCCCATCCTGGTACACAGTTATGGCCAAAAGTGTTGGCACCCTTGAATTTGTTACAGAAAATGAAGAATTTCTGCCAGAAAATTATTGCAATTACACACGTTTTGTTATACACATGTTTATTTCCTTTGTGTGCATTGGAACAACACAAAAAAATGAGAAAAAAATTGGAAATAATTTCACACAAAGAAGAACTTGTGTACAGCGCAATGAAATGGGTCCAGCTCATAAAATATCCAGGTTTATTTTGACACAAAGCGGTCTCATTAAAACAGACAATCACATGCATGTAAAGGTCAGGAAATATCTCCGATGGAGGAAAAATATAGACAACGGCGACTCGTTTCAACTACAGAAATGTAGTCTTGACAAAGAGTTTTTCTTTGTTCATGGTTATCTGGGTGACCACACCTAAAGGTCCGAGCTGCATGGAATTCTGCTTCAAGTCCACATAAGGATGAGCTGAATGTTGACGTTTGTTCCATAATTTCACACAAAACACCAAAAATAGGCCAGACAAAATTGTTGGCACTTTTCAAAAATTGTGGGTAAACAACATTGTATCAAGCATGTGATGCTCACTCAAACTCACCTGTGGCAAGTAACAGATGTGAGCAACATGAAAAGCACACCAGAAACCAGATAAAAAGGGGGGAAGTTTATTCATCTTTGCCTTGTGTGTCTCTGTGTGCAACATGAAGCATGGAGAACATAAAGAGGAGAAGAGAACTAAAATTGTTGAAAAATATGAACAACCTCAAGTTTACAAGTCTTTTGTCTACAGTACTCAACCAGTAAGAGATTACAACCCATGACACTGTACCTAATCTCCCAGGATGTGGATGAAAGAGAAAAACGGATGAAGGGTTGCAACACAGGATAATCGGGATGGTGGATAAGCAGACCCAATGAAACAATGAAATTAAACAATATGGCAGGAGACCCAGGGGCTAACAAAGAGACATAAAAAAGCTAAACTGCAGATAACAAAATGTACATGATCAAGCCAAAATCCTTCTGGGAAAGCATTTTGTAGACAGATGAGAACAAAATAGAGCTTATTGGTAAAGCACTTTATTCTACTAAAAAAGACTTAAGATCAGCACTTATAAAAATAAATGCAAACATTTATTGAAACAAATCAGTTCATATTAAAAATCCAAAAGGGCATATATAATTCTCTTATGCGTTTCGCGCACACCATGCTCTCTTACTCATAGAACTTCATTCTACTGTTTACCATGACTTGGCTCACAGTTGCTTCTGTTTGGGTAAATGGCCTCAGCTCCTTGCTCTGTCTGATTGCTACCACGAGATATTGCTTGGCTTAAAGGCCTAGTCACACACAATGACTTACCAGCGATCCCGAAAACGATGCGACCTGATAGGGATCGCTGGTAAGTCGCTGGGAGGTCGCAGGGGAGATGTCACACAGTCAGATCTTACCAGCGATGCAGGAACAATACAGGTCACAGTAGCGACCTGTATAACGATCTCAGCAGTCACTGTGACCCTGTCACACAGTGTTAAACACAGCGTTGTGTCCTGCCCAGCAGGACAACGCCTTTGAAGAAAATGGCCTGGACCATTCTGCAACGACTATAGATCTCACAGCAGGGGCCTGATCGCTGGTGGTGTCACACATAGGATCGCTAACGGGATTGCTACTGGGTCACGGAAAACGTGACTCAGCTGCGATCTCGCTAGCGATTTCGTTATGTGTGACGGTACTGCCAATTCACTTAACACCATGACTCACAGAGCCAATAACACAGCTGGGTGTTCCTCTATTTCCTCTAGTATCATATCAACTGACTATAACTAAAGAGAAATGTGTTGAAATGTGAGCTGTGAGACCTCAAGTTTGAACTTTGTGATCTAGTGCCGTGTTGTCAGTTTCCTTCCAGCTGACCCACTGCCTGCTCAGCAACTGTGAAAATGCTGATTATCTTTTTGCCTTTGCTTCTATCCTTTTGGTTTGTGGTTATCAGGTGTTCTCATTTGCTCATTTTCTCTCTCCTATCAAATCCCTGTTGGGGCTATTTTTACTCTCTTGATGCTAGGTTTCTCTCCTGACTATAATTCTATGTGGATTACTGCTAAGGAGTTTAAGCCTTTCAACTAAAGGATTAAAGCAAAGACCAGTGTTGTTTTATCTGTGTTTTTAACCCCTTCACAACCTATGATGAATAATTACACCATAGGTAATGTCTTTTGATGCAGTATTGCTTGCTAAGCCTGCATCTTTCCCTGCATTAGTCAGCTGATCGGATCATCTGACATCTACCTCTAACAGCTGCAAGTGGATCAGAGATTAGCCCGCGGTTGTGAACCAGTTAAATCCTGCTGTCAATCTCTCACAGTGGGATTTAACGTGCCGGAGGCCAGCACATCTTTCCCCTCTCCCATCAGTGGCCCCGTTATGTGATAGTGGGGTGTCAATGGGTTGTCATAACAGCCAAGATTCAGTTGATGACCATGTGTGTCATTATGATCCTCCTGTGAACATGGGCTGTAAGTCAGTGTTCTTAGGAGATGATGATTTCTGCTATACAGGGCAGAGCTCTGTATAGCTATCATGGATGCCCAGGGAATGCAGGGAAACCTATACTGGCCTTAAAGCTGGGGCCCCTGAGCTCACCCTACCTCCGTGTGCCGTGATTTAGCACATGTGTTCTCTGTGTGCTATCCGTGATAACACACGGAGAACAGGAACTTTATACTCACCTGTCCACGCCGCTGCTGTCTGAGGTGCTGATGTCTCTGGCTTTGGTGTCTCCCATGCTGCTGCCTCAGGCACGGCTGTTGCTTCTGGGTCCATGCTGCAGTGAATATTTAGGAACATAATAAGCGGGCCTGGAAGCCAGAGACAGCAGAGGCAGAGACAGCAGCACTGGAGACAGGTGAGTATAGGAAATCATTTTATTTCACAGACACTTGTTTTCTGTGGCAAGTGTCACACGGATCACCGTGTGACATCAGTGGTGCTGGCGAAAAACAGACATGTGCTCAGTGAGACATCACTGATGTGTGTGCAGACCCATTGATTTTAATGGGTCTGCATATGTCCGTGATTCCGGTATGTATAAAAACGACAACATACAGTCAGGGCCAGAAATATTTGGACAGTGACACAAGTTTTGTTATTTTAGCTGTTTACAAAAACATGTTCAGAAATACAATTATATATATAATATGGGCTGAAAGTGCACACTCCCAGCTGCAATATGAGAGTTTTCACATCCAAATCGGAGAAAGGGTTTAGGAATCATAGCTCTGTAATGCATAGCCTCCTCTTTTTCAAGGGACCAAAAGTAATTGGACAAGGGACTCTAAGGGCTGCAATTAACTCTGAAGGCGTCTCCCTCGTTAACCTGTAATCAATGAAGTAGTTAAAAGGTCTGGGGTTGATTACAGGTGTGTGGTTTTGCATTTGGAAGCTGTTGCTGTGACCAGACAACATGCGGTCTAAGGAACTCTCAATTGAGGTGAAGCAGAACATCCTGAGGCAGAAAAAAAAAGAAAAAAATCCATCAGAGAGATAGCAGACATGCTTGGAGTAGCAAAATCAACAGTCGGGTACATTCTGAGAAAAAAGGAATTGACTGGTGAGCTTGGGAACTCAAAAAGGCCTGGGCGTCCACGGATGACAACAGTGGTGGATGATCGCCGCATACTTTCTTTGGTGAAGAAGAACCCGTTCACAACATCAACTGAAGTCCAGAACACTCTCAGTGAAGTAGGTGTATCTGTCTCTAAGTCAACAGTAAAGAGAAGACTCCATGAAAGTAAATACAAAGGGTTCACATCTAGATGCAAACCATTCATCAATTCCAAAGATAGACAGGCCAGAGTTAAATTTGCTGGAAAAACACCTCATGAAGCCAGCTCACTTCTGGAAAAGTATTCTATGGACAGATGAGACAAAAATCAACCTGTACCAGAATTATGGGAAGAAAAAAGTTTGGAGAAGAAAGGGAACGGCACATGATCCAAGGCACACCACATCCTCTGTGTAAAACATGGTGGAGACAACGTGATGGCATGGGCATGCATGGCTGTCAATGGCACTGGGTCACTTGTGTTTATTGATGACATAACAGCAGACAAGAGTAGCCGGATGAATTCTGAAGTGTACCGGGATATACTTTCAGCCCAGATTCAGCCAAATGCCGCAAAGTTGATTGGACGGCGCTTCATAGTACAGATGGACAATGACCCCAAGCATACAGCCAAAGCTACCCAGGAGTTCATGAGTGCAAAAAAGTGGAACATTCTGCAATGGCCAAGTCAATCACCAGATCTTAACCCAATTGAGCATGCATTTCACTTGCTCAAATCCAGACTTAAGACGGAAAGACCCACAAACAAGCAAGACCTGAAGGCTGCGGCTGTAAAGGCCTGGCAAAGCATTAAGAGGGAGGAAACCCAGCGTTTGGTGATGTCCATGGGTTCCAGACTTAAGGCAGTGATTGCCTCCAAAGGATTCGCAACAAATTATTGAAAATAAAAATATTTTGTTTGGGTTTGGTTTATTTGTCCAATTACTTTTGACCTCCTAAAATGTGGAGTGTTTGTAAAGAAATGTGTACAACTCCTACAATTTCTATCAGATATTTTTGTTCAAACCTTCAAATTAAACGTTACAATCTGCACTTGAATTCTGTTGTAGAGGTTTCATTTCAAATCCAATGTGGTGGCATGCAGAGCCCAACTCGCGAAAATTGTGTCACTGTCCAAATATTTCTGGACCTAACTGTAAATACCAGAATCACTGACGTGTGAAGGGGAACTTACACAGGGGCCCTTACCTGTCATCGTCTGTCCCTGAGGGTACACACAAGTAGAAATAAAGAGACGGATTTTGAAAATTTTCATTTACTAGTAGAAATGTCGAAAATTATAAATAGAGGAAATTATATTTCCCCTTTAAACTACTTTATTCATTATCTGTGATCTTAGTTTGAAAAGTGTTCAGTCTGTATCAATAAACCTGCCTTGTCTGGCACTGGAGAATCTGACGTGGCATATCAAAACAACACATCGGCAGGATATGAAAAATGGAAAATATGCATAGCGCAAATGGAGAATTTTAATAATGTGCCTGCATTGTCCAGGTAATGAATAAATACAGATAAACCTTGAGGCAAGGCAGTGACGTATACAGATCTACTCCGTGTCGTGGGACCTAGTAATTATGCATCATTGTGTTTCATTCCAGTAGTACAGCATTGCTTCTATTGTCACATGAGACCCAAACGTGTTTATACAGCGGAGTGATCTTTGTCTCCACTCATTCCTTGCATGTAGATACCATATAGCTTGTCCTTGATATGGTCCACTGAGGAGCAAATGAAGCTCATTGACAAAATCCAAAATAGTCACAAAGCCAACAATTAGTGCATCACGTGATTGAAATGATGACTGTATTTTACCATGCACATCTGTAGCAGGAACTAACCAGCACCTGATGCCTATTATTTGTCTTTCCCGTCATTAAGTCTTTAGTTTAATTCTATCTATAATTAGACTGATTGTGTACACGGATCTGTCACTGGGCGTTTGTGCAGGGATTCGTTCCAATACTCATAAATCTCTAGCACATTACACATTTGTGGCATCAACCATGTACATACGGCATTTTATTTTACTATACCCACAGATATAGATAGATAAAGCCAGAACTTGGAAATCACATGATACAATGAAGAGAAAAAAAGTATTTGGCTTAAAGGTTATATAAAATTTATTTTTTTACATGCTAAAATAAAATTATATAAAATGAATTAAAATACAGGTGCTGGTTATGTCCAGAAAGGGGGAGAAAGACACTGTTATCAATCTGACCACAGTTAAAATAATTGATGTTTTAAGTATAAGATATAAATGCAAATTGGCCTGCTAACTAAAGTCTTATTGCCGTGTTAGTTACATTTTATTGATATTTTTAATTGAGATGCTATTTTCCCTCCATATGTTTAAAAGTGTGGTGACCCGCATGAAGAGTCCTGAGCGCAGTGCCACCTAACCGCAGTGGTTGCCAGGGAGGCAACTCACGCAAGGACGCCAAGTACGACAGTGTCATTGGAGAATGATTCATTGTTGGAAGAAGGGTCAGAACAGGAGAAGAAAACAATAAATGCAGCGTGTGAGACCCATAATTGGTGATTACGGAAAATAAAGCTGCATCTATCGAGCAGATGAAAACCTCGAATGACTCTTCGGTGGAAGTGAATGTGTCGCGGGCGGGGAGGACGCCGCCGCTGCGCTCGCTAACGCTCGGGTCCGGCGCTGCTGCGGCTGCTGCTCGGTGGCTCGAGCGGTGGGCCGCCCGTGAGTGAAAAGGGTGGTTGGTTTTGGGGAATTTAGTCCGTGACGCCATCCACGGGTTGTGGTGAAGATGGGCACCACCGCTGCTGGTGACGGGGATCCCGGGAGCGATGGTGGGGAGCAGCGGGATGTTGTTTTTCCCCCTCCGTGGGTAGGGGTCGGTGGTCCCGGGGCCCGGTGGTGTGACAGGGAGGCAGGGTCGGTGAGGTGCAGGGTTGCAGGGACAGCGCGGCACGGTGCCGGATGGCACGGGTGTACTCACTCAGCAAGAGATGCACATAGTCCTCGGTAAACCAAACGGCTGGATGGTGGGTCCCTGCAGCCAGCTGCAGTGTCTCTCCCCGGACAGGTGATGGCGGCTGTCTTTCCCTGCACCTTTGTGTACTGATTTGACTACGATGGATCCCCAACGGTAGTCCGCTCCCCGGTGTATGGATGCCGGAGGAGCCCGTTTGCCCGCAGGCACTGGCCCTTGGGTCTCTAGCCTTAGGCGGTAGCTGTATACCCTCACGGTGCGGACGGTTGCCTTCTAACGGGTTTTTGGCTGTTAGGAAACCCCTGCGGTTCCTGTCACACACGGATTTGACTGTTGACAGCGACTCCAAGCCTAGTCGGGGTCCGATGGCCCTGTCTGGGTGTGCTGGCTTCACTTCGCTCCCCGGTCGGTACCGGCGGACCAACGCCCGACCCCGGTCCTACGGTTCCGCGTTGATTCACCACTCCTGCAGACGGCCACCACCGTCTGCCAACCTTGTTGTCAGTGCCTGGGCCACAAACCCAGACACTCTCCACTTTGCTCCTCTCACTTCAACCTCTTCCACTGAACTCCAACTTCTAACTGACACTTTTCCCGCCTCCAGGCCTGTGAACTCCTCGGTGAGTGGGGCCAACCGCTTGGCTCCATCCCACCTGATGTGGACATCAGACCCTGGAGGGAGGCAACAAGGGTTTTGTGTTTGGCTAATGTTACTGTCTAGTGGGGGTGGGGGTGTGTGTGTGTTACCTGTCACGACCTGGCTAGTCCAGGGCGCCACATTTGGGCAATGGACTTTTGGTACCCATTTAATGGGAAAGGTTGAAGAGGCTCCTCAACCAGGTAAAGAACTCCTCAATGGCAATATTATTCAGGAGGTCCAACTAGGCAGTTCACAGATGGGATGTGCGACTGGAGGCTGTGTAAGCCAAGTTTATTGCAGCAGTTTTAAGTTGCTGTTTGTTTGTGGCCTTTCTGTCTGAAGTTTACTCTTTAACAAGTGACCTCACGTTTGCTCCTTCGGAATCTTGCGCGTGCGCGCTTACCATTCTCACCACCTTCTCATCCTGGTGTTTACATGTCGGCTTCTGATGCGCACTGAGCATGCTCAGAAGACTCCTGCGACTCCTGTCATGCGCAGCGCGCATCTGAAGCTGACATGTAAACACCAGGATGAGGAGGCAGCGAGAATGGTAAGCGCACATGCGCGGGATTCTGAAGGAGCAGACGTCAGGTCGCTCATGTAAATCGATGGTATAACGCCCACAGGGGCATGATACCATGGAAAGTATGCAAATGCACACAGGGCGATGCAACGCCTATGGGGCTAGAGCCCCTGCTTATTTACATAGGGAATATGTAAGTAATAAAACGTATCTTATTACTCTCATATTACGCAATATTACAACAAAGGGATGGGTAGGAAGGGGTTACTAGCTCACACAGGCTCCTGCATGTAGGTTATAACGCTTTTTTGACCTGACAGGTTCCCTTTAAAGATAACATTAGTATTGTACTACAGAATCACCTGACAGATTCCCTTTAAATGATGCTAAGTACAGTAATAATATTCTGTCCAAGTTTCTTCAACTTTAAAGAAATCAAGGACATATACGATTTTGTTTTTTTAATTTTTTTTTAAGGACAGAGCAAAAAAGTGCTCTTTTGTAAAGCCTGTCCAGGAAGATCTGGAGCATTGATCGATGATCCTGTAGGTAAGACAACATAATAAATGATATTCAGGTTGTCTTTTCATCCCATTATCTATGGAAATATGTCTCATAGTACTGTGATCATTGCAATTTTTGAGTCTTACATTCATTTGAATATTTTGTTTTATACACTCATGACCAAGATGTACTGTGGAAGTAAAGTGCAGAATTTGCTACAATCAGTTTATGAGGTTGTCAGAATAAATACATGTATTTCCTATGACCAGATCTAGCTATACAGGACATAAGTCAAACTGTTATATAGTACTTTATTACTCACGATTTTTATGATTATTTCAGTAAACATAGCAGCTGTTTCTCATGGGGGTCCTGACTAGACAAGGTGAAACTAGAGCTGAAACTCTCAGATATATACAGTATAGTGGAGCAGACAGGGACCCATAGCCCCAAAAGACCAGCCTCCATTAGTCACGGCTATGGTTTGTTTTAGCTTGTAGTTCCTACTGGTTGTTATGATCATAAGCCGAAGCATTAAGTGGAGGTTAGCCACAAGACTAGTCATCATGTGAAGATTAGAATTTCTATGGTCTGGCTTTTTATGTAAACCCTTCTCCTGGAAACTTGTATTATAGGAGATTACCTTGTAAAGCATTTATTTTTCAGTAACGCCTTAGAAATAAAAGCCAAAACCTTAAAGAGAACTTGTCAGCACTATTTTACAATTTAAAGAAAAGACATGGGTGTAATAATCCTGATTAATTGGATACTTTGGTGTAGAAATCAGGTTTGTGGTTCTTATGTAATCAGCATTTGAAGTTTCCTACTAATTAGATTTTGGTGCACAGGGGCCGGACTGTAGACTGGGTCTTCTCCTCCCTATCTGTCTTTCCCTGGCCCCTCCCCCTGCCTCCGGTCTGTGAAGCAGGAGGAGGGGCTGAATTGATCTTTTTGTGCTATTTCGCCACACTTCAATTTTTTTTCCTGCTTTCCAGTACATCACTTGATGAAATGAATGGTATTAGTCAAAAATACAACTTGTCCCACAAAAAGCAAGCCCTCATTTGGCTATGGTGACGGGGAAATAAAAAAGTTAGGGCTCATGGAATAAGGGAAGGAAAAAACAAAAGCATAAAAACAAAAAAAAAAATCACTCGATCTTTAAAGGGGTTATCCGGCTTATTTTACTTATTTTTTGTTATTTCACTATTGGGCTACATTGGGGCAGGTAAATAGATAGCAACTATCTACCTGCCCTGCTGTCAGCCCCTCTCCCTCGGCTCAGAGCGGTCATGTGACTGCTCCTGCCGTGATTTTGCTGCTTCCTGTGATGATATGTCAACAGGGGCTGGATCTTGTTGACAGGCATCACAGCCGACGTCATGTTGCCGCCCTGCAGCCGACCAGGTACAGTGCGATGAGCCCCTCTCCTCTCATCTTTCCCCACCCTCTCCCCACATTCCGTACTCTCCCCCCCTCCCCGAGCGCTGTCTCTCTCCTCACACTGTGATAAATGCAGCCTCCGGCAATCCTGGCTTTTGAATAAAGCCAGGAGCAGAGAGCAGGGACATCACCTGACACCAGCAAACAGCAGCACTGAGCTCTGCATCCCCTTGCTGTAAGCAGGCTGCAATCATCACAGCACGGAGGAGAAGATAAAGCATGGGTGAGAGAGGAGGGGCAGAGAAGAGAGTGCAGGGGGAGAAAACAGAGTGCACGGGTGAGATACAGAGTGGGGGGCAGCAGCGAAGAGAGTGCAGGGGGAGAGAAGACAGTGCACGGGTGAGAGACAGAGCTGGGGGGAGGGGGGGTAGCAGAGAAGAGAGTGTAGGGGGAGAGAAGACAGTGCACAAGTGAGATACAGAGCGGGGGGGCAGAGAAAAGAGTGCATGGGGAGAGAAGACAGTGCACGGGTGACAGACAGAGCGGGGGGAGGGGGCTGCTGGTGGGGGCAGAGGAGACAGAGTCCATGAGGGGGGATTATATATTATATAACGCTAGGTGTGTGTGGGTGGGTGTATGTGTGTGAGTATATATTGTGACGTTGCACCTAGCAACCTGGGGGGGTTTACTCGCTTGCAGCGATGCAGGGTAGCTTAGGCATACACAGGCAACACAGTCTTTCTCAAAATGCAGCAGTTTATTAGTAACCAACATAAACTGACATTCCAAAACACAATGAAGCCTCTTCTGGCTTAAAGGAAAAGGTAAACTAAACACCTTCACATACCGTGGACTTCAAGTCCATTTAAATGTCCATAGTGAAGGTATGGCTGTCTCCCCAGGAGACACGGATTTCTGGTCAGTCTTTGTAGTGGACCGTCCGCTCAGGTTTTTACACTACGAGTGTCAGAGTGGAGCTCCCTCAGCCTCCACACACTCAGTTCCAGAAGGTTGAAGGCTTCCAGAGGCTCCAAACGCTCTGAGAATAGCAGCGTCTTTACCTGCCTGAGGCTGCTCCTCATGCAGGGCTGCTCCACCCTCTCCTTCACACTCACTGACAGTCTCCTAAATCAGACTGGACACACCCACAGGTGGAGGTCTGTGATTCTCCAGACCTGCACAGCACACTGGGATTATTAAAGGGAACCTGACCCTTATATGCAGAAAGAAGCCTTTGTGGAACTATAAGTCCCATAACAACCTCTTCAGTTTAATATCGCAGTGACCTTCTCCACTGCGACATATAGCGACCATTTCCCACATTGGTGGTCGCTACCTCACAATATATATGTCTGTATATATCCTATAGACTCACATTGGGGGCTATATATAGTCTTCATTACATAGTATTCATTTATCTGTCAGGTGCTGGGGCAGAATACTGACAGGGAATGTGTGTGCAGAGGGCGGAAAGAGGAAGGGCTGGACAGTGGGGCCGGGCGGTGCCAGCTCTGACTGTGAGGTTTGGCACAGGAAGATGTCATGTTTGGTTGAGCTGCATGTAAACAAAGAGCTGCCGAGAATAAAGGGCTAATTCAAGATGAACAAAAGTTAGAAAACAAAAAAATAATAATGTAGAGATGTTTTATATCACAATACAGCACAGATTAGCTTACATTTTTTTTGGGAGGACAACTCCTTTAAAGGTGTCAGGTCCTTTATTTATATTAAATTGCTCCTAATTAGGGCTGATCGAATCCGCCAAAATCCGGGACTGGCGGATCCCTGCTGGATTGAAAAAAAAAATCTGGATCCGCTCCGGATTCCGGTGCCCATATAAGTCTATGGGGACCAGAATCCGGAGATTAAAAACGTTTGTGGAGAGGATACGGGGGTAGGAGCGTGTGTGGTGTACTCAACCGAGGCTGTGTCATGGCGGCAAACTCCTTCCGGGTCACTCTTTTCTCTTCCGAAGACGACAATTCAATATTCATTGTTTTGCCCACCCACCGGCGCATGTAATTGGTTGCAGCTAGACACGCCCCCAGCCTGAGTGTCAGCGTGTCAGCTGACTGCAACCAATCACAGGCGGCAGGACAACAGGTGGGCGGGGAAAGCAGTGCAAGTGTCTGCGGGTCAGTATGGTGAACGTGCATGTCTTTCAGAAACACATGCACGTTCCTGTCAGAAGTGTGCAGCTGCGTCTGTGATGCGTTGTGAGACTTGTACACGTCTGACATGACATCAGCCGGCACAGCCTGCGCTCTCTGAGCATGAGCGTGCATGTGTCTAGAAACACATGCACGCTCCTGTCAGAAGTGTGCGGTTGTGTCGGTGATGCGCTGTCAGACTCGTACAAGTGTGACATGATCAAGGGTATAGTCGAGTCATTAAAGAATACTCCAAATAACCCCTCTCTTACCTCCCCCGAAATAAACAGACTGCACACCAATATGGATTTAATTGGCCACAGCAGCCTTTTATTGTAACAAAACAACATAAATACCAGAAATATTCTCAACACAGAAAACTGGAGGGTGTTCCTCGAAGCCCCAAACCTTCCGACGGGTATTCTACCCAAACTGTAGCCAGGCTGATGCTTTACCTCCAGCTGCTCAAGCACCAGCTCGGAGGCACCAGTTAACAAACAACCTGGCCTCATATAAACACAAGCCGCAACCCACGACCAATCCAGGCCTACCACGGGATTCCTCTACCGATCGTCATATAAAGAGTCCAGTTGAAGAGTACAGAACCTAAAGGGTTCCCCCCACCGTTTCGCCACAAACCCCAAATTCCAACTTCGAGGACCCTCCTCCCCTTCGCCACCAGTATAAATGTTTTCTACGCCTCAAACACTTATGTCCCTCCACAACTTTAGAGCAACCTCAATGCCCTCCTGTATTGACACACACCACATGTCCAAACCTACTGCATTTAGATGGACTCTATCCTGTCTCCAAAATTCCCCTTCCTCTGGCTCCAAATCTGGATGATGGACCGCCACTGCCCCGTTCCTGGCCATAAAGCGACCCACAGCTCTGTTAACCTTTATGCATGCCTTGTTTACCCTATCCACAGATCTTGCATCACGCCAGACCTTCCTTGGAACAATATCTGACCACACTGTTGTTACCTTGGGGTACATTGCCCATAACCACAAGAGATCAAATTTTATATCTTTTATCAGTTCCCGAAAGGCCTTTTCCCCAGATCATTGCCCCCGATGTGCATCACTAGCACATCAGGAGCCCGGTCCAGCCTCACAAAATAGTGAAATTCAAGGAGGAACTACTTCCATACCATGCCTCGTTTACCAATCCAACAAAGTATGGCCTCCTCCCTATAGAAATGCAATTGCCTACCACTCGGACGAACCGCTGCATGCTACGCCTCCCATAAGACAAAAGAATGCCCCATAATCCACACTAACAGAGGCCCAGAACCTGAAGAAACAAACAAAGGAAAAAACTAAGAAGAAAAAGTAGACACTTAAACATGAAATTAAACATTACCACATTTCACAATCTGTCAATACGCACATAGGACTTGAATCTCGCAGATTCCCAGCGTCCAATCCTCTTTACCACTTCATCCCTGAGCCCCCTCCTGGCTGCTTCAGTAGCTGCCCCTATTCTAAAGGAATGACTGCCAAAATGCGCTGATGAGAAACCACCGTGCTGTAAACAACATTTAAAAATGGTTGTAAATTGAAAACGGAACAATGCGGACCCATCAGCATGTACCAACAATGGAATGTTAGCCCCACCAGCTACTGTACCAAATTCCCTTAAACAATGGACCGGACACATCGCCGATCCGGGGACTCCAAATATCACCACTCTGCAACCCTTTCCCATCTGGTCAGTCTTAGAAGAATGGATTAATAATTCGATCCTATCCTCATAAAGATCCACATTATCTCTCAACAGACCATCCCTTTTAAATCTGGAAGTACTCACTAGCTCCCCTAAATGCAAAGCTGCAAAAAAATGCCAATGAAAACGCTAGCTTAAAGAGACGCTTCTCCCAGAGAGATGTACATATGTGGCGCCTCTAAATATATCAGGGTGCCACAGGGAACTGCATCCTTTCACCCAGGGTGCAGGACCTACCCCCCATGGCTTCAGGTTCCCAGAAATCGGTGTCACTACCAACAGCATTACAAATCCCAATCAACACCTCACATCATGACCTGTCAGACACACCAGTGGGTTGATCCAGCTGGAATATGGCCACCCAACTAAGGGTCAGGCAGACTGGTGGGAGGGAGGAAGTAGAGAGTCGAGTGGCAGCCCTCAAAGAGTGAGGAGCTGGAGTGGTAGCTCCCGGGGAGCTAGACTGAGGTTGGGTCGCAGACGGTGGTCCGGGACCAGAGGAGTCGGGGACCAGTGGCAGTGACATTGGGAAAGGGTGCAACAGACATAGTCTAGGACAGTCATGGCGAACCTTTTACAGGTCGAGTGCCCAAACTGTAGCCCTAAACCCAATTTTTTTTGCCGAAGTGCCAACCAATCCTATTATGTAAATAATTGATTTTAACCTTACCTTTGCCGTCTTCTCTTCTCTTCAGCAGGGGGCATCACGCTCATGCATGCTTACCACACATTGAAGCTGAGCCCTTTCCAGACACAGCAGTTGATCTTTCTGGAAAATATTGCAGCATATTAGACAGAGATTTTAGCATGGAATGCTATCAGATGTCACCCTGTAATCCACATCTACATTTCAAAGTCTGAACATCTTGAAATCCCATAAAGATGTACGAGTTGCTCCCCTCACCTTTCATTGTGTAGTTATGTCCCCCTTCCTGGTAAACATGTCCCCCATCCTGATATATATTTCCAACATTCTGGTATATTTCTCCCCATCATGGCCCCATCCTGGCAAATATACCTCATCCTGGTAAATGTACCTTATTCTGGCATGTTCCCCCATGCTGGTAAATGTACCCCATCCTGACATATTGCCCATCCTTCTAAATGTTCCCCCATCCTGGCATGTACCCCATTCCTGGTAAATGTCCTCCATCCTGGTAAATGTTCCCAATCCTGGTTAATTTACCCCCATCCAGGTAAATGTACCCCCATCCAGGTAAATGTCCCCCTTCCTAGCATGTACCCCTTCCTGGTAAATGTTCCCCTTCCTGGTAAATGTTCCCCTTCCTGGTAAATGTACCCTATCGTGGCATGTTTCCTCCATCCTGGCATGTATGCTTCCTCCATCCTGGCATGTATGTTTTGCCCATCCTGGCATGTATGTTTTCCCCATCCTGGCATGCATGTTTCCTCCATCTTGGCATGTGTGTTTTCCCCATCCTGGCATGCATGTTTCCTCCATCCTGGCATGCATGTTTCCTCCATCCTGGCATGCATGCTTCCCCATCCTGGCATGCATGTTTTCCCATGCTGGCATGTATGTTTCCTCCATCCTGGCATGTAAGTTTCCTCCATCCTGGCATGTATGTTTCCTCCATCTTGGCATGTATGTTTTCCCCATCCTGGCATGCATGTTTCCTCCATCTTGGCATGCATGTTTCCCCATCCTGGCATGCATGTTTCCTCCATCTTGGCATGTATGTTTTCCCCATCATGGCATGCATGTTTCCTCCATCCTGCCTTGCATGTTTTCCCCATCCTGTCATGCATGTTTCCTCCACCCTGCCATGCATGTTTTCCCCATCCTGCCATGCATGTTTCCTCCATCCTGGCATGCATGTTTCCTCCATCCTGGCATGTAAGTTTCCTTCATCCTGGCATCTATGTTTCCTCCATCCTGGCATGCATGTTTCCCCCCATCCTGGCATGTATGTTTCCTCCATCCTGACATGCATGTTTCCTCCATCTTGGCATGTATGTTTTCCCCATCCTGGCATGCATGTTTCCTCGATCCTGCCATGCATGTTTCCTCCATCCTGGCATGTATGTTTCCTCCATCCTGGCATGCATGTTTCCCCATCCTGGCATGCATGTTTCCCCATCCTGACATGCATTGTTCCCCATCCTGGCATGCATGTCATCCCCCCCATGCTGGCATGTGTGTTTTCCCCCATGCTGGCATGTGTGTTCCCCCTCCCCCACCCCATGCTGGCATATGTTCACCCATTCCCACCTTGGCACAGCCGCACACGAGTTATTAAAAAAAAAAAAAAAAAAGCAACACACAACTCACCTTCCTGCACACACTCCCCTGCTGCGCGCCGCTGGGTCCTCAGTTCCCACGTGGCCAGAAGACATCATTACGCCGGCGCCGCTCACTGATGCTCCTCCGTCTCCTAGGCAACACAACTGCAGCCTGGGAGGGGAGGAGTGTCAGAGTGAGGAGAAATGTCTCCTCGGCTACAACACAGCTTTGGGGCGGCTTTGCACGTTGTGATATTGCACGTGCGATGTCGATGGGGTCAAATCGAAAGTGACGCACATCCGGCGTCGCAGTCGATATCGCAATGTGTAAAACCTTTTTGATACGATGAACGAGCGCAAAAGCGGCGTTATCGTATCATCGCTGCAGCCTCCGACATTTCCATAATTCCGGTGCAGCGACAGGTACGATGTTGTTCCTCGCTCCTGCGGCAGCACACATCGCTGTGTGTGAAGCCGCAGGAGCAAGGAACTTCACCTTACCTGCCGCCGGCTGCAATGAGAAGGAAGGAGGTGGGCGGGATGTTTACATCCTGCTCATCTCCGCCCCTCCGCTTCAATTGGCCGCCTGCCGTGTGACGTCACTGTGACGCCGCACGACCCGCCCCCTAAGGAAGGAGGCGGGTCGCCGGCCAGAGGGACGTCGCGCGGCAGGTATGTGCGTGTAAAGCTGCCGTAGCGATAATAATCGCTACGACAGCTTTCACTAGATATCGCACGTGCGACGGGGGCGGGACTATCGCTGCAGCATCGGTAACACATTGTTACCGATGTCGCAACGTGCAAAGCCCGCCTTGATCTGCCGGCGTGACTGCACCAGCAAAGCAAAGCGGCAGGATCAGGCGACAGCACGCGTGCCAGCAGAATGGGCTCTGCGTGCCCCTGGTGGCACGCGTGCCATAGGTTCGCCATCACTGGTCTAGGAGGACTGTCGGCATCAGAAAATCCAAAAGAACTGTCCGTTACCGAGCAATAACCTGGGAGGGAGAGCATCTTCACGAACTTCCCCAAGAGCTCAGTGATTGAAGGCATCAGCACAACCCGGGGGATAGGGTTTCCAGTAAGCAGCCCACTGAAATCCCAAGTGCCAGCCATCAAGAGCACAGCTACACTACACATAGTGAGCGAGGCCCCAGCAGCTTCAAGCCAAGGGACCACAAACAGACAACTAAATTGTGCACGTAGGTAGGCTCCGGATTATCAAGTGACACCGATGGAAGTAGATACCTGGACAGGCTCCCCGCAGTGACTGTGATACACAGAGACTTTGGTTTACCTACAGTGTGTGTGTCTACTTTATAAACCTCATCCAGCACCACGACTACTGCAGTGACTACCCTGAGCCATGCACCCTGCGCTCCCAAATAACCACCAAAAACCCTGAGCCCGGAGCTTTCCCTACCTGTGGAGGGACTAACATCAGGCTGCTTAACTCCATCTGCCCAGATACTCCTACCGTAACAGCAGCGGTGGTACTCCCATTACCGCAACCCACAGGTGGTATCACGAACTTCTCCCCTGTAAATATCCATTTTTCACGGATCAAAGTGTCCGCCGACATGGGTCCGGGCCCCTCCAGCCACCAAGACCCCAGATCCGAGCAGCCCGACCAACACCGGGACGGTATACATACACTCTCCACCTGACTCCCCAAAGTCAACAGCAAATCGTATGAAACTGGTCTTCTCTGGTCTGCCACTTTCCAACCTCTCCTCCACCCTTTAAGAGCTAGCACAACTAAAAAGAATTTTGTTATATCCTTAAGTCCTCTAACCTTGAAGTCAAAAGCTAGACTGGCTAAGAAACTATTAACTTTAGGGACAGACCAACCGGCTTCCCAACAATGACCTACTAGCAGTAACAACAGATCATCATCCCCCATATCACCCCCTAAAGATATCTTCCAATCCTCCCAGACCTTCCATGCCTGTGAATAGGATGACCAGGTACCACCAGATAATGATCCAGAAATGAGCTCCCTTGCCGCTCGCATGGCAGATCCCACAACTCCACTGAACAATCCACATCTATCACCTCTGCCGCGGGTGTCAATCTCTGAAAAAGTTCCGTCTGCGAACGAGAGATTGAATCAGCAATGAGATTATGTGCCCCTGCCTCAAAATCCACCACCATCTAAGCATTTAATGACAAAAACAAAAGAACCAGTTTTTGCAAAACTTTAACTACCGGGGGAGACGCCGCTGACAACAAATAATTGAAAACACCACTTTTTCATTATTATAGCAGAACTTTAATTTCTTATTTCTGAACCTGTCACCCCACAGTGTCAGTGGCCGGCCACTTGCCTAAAGTCCAGCTACCATGACAGTACGCTCCAAAACCCTCAACCCCCACTGCGCTTGTAAATAGGCCTGCCACACTCAATTTTACCACTGGGTCCATCCACAACATTTTTCCATTGTAGACTTTTAGGAAATCAGCCCAAACCTGCAAATCCTCCTTAAGTTCATTTTTTAGCCTAATGAAATGATGAGGAGCATTTACCCCACCTGTTGCCATTGTCAGCCTTCGGCAAAAGGCCCTGCCCATGGGCATGATGCGGCAAGTGAAATTCAACTTTCCAAGTAGCGACTGAAGTTCTCTCAATGTTATCTTACGTAACTGTCTGGCTCTCCTCACCTCTGCCAAAAGATTTATCACTTTTTGCTCCAGAAGCCTGCACTCCATGGCTCCTGTATCAATGACAATGCCTAAGAAGCTCAATACTGTAGCCGGTCCCTCAGTCTTATCTGCTGCCAATGGGATACCAAACCTCCGAGCTACTGCTTCCATGCTATGCAGCAGCAAAGAGCATTCAAATGAATCAGTTGGGCCTATACACAAAAATCGTCAAGGTAATGAATAAAAGATTTCACACCAGAAATCTCCTTCACCACCCATTCCACAAATGTGCTGAAGGCCTCAAAATAGGCACAAGATAAGGAACAGCCCATTGGCAGACAACGGTCAATGAAAAATCCCTCGTTCCAAAAACACCCTAGTAGATGTAAACAGTCTGGGTGAACTGGCAGTAACCTGAACGCGGCTTCAACATCCATTTTTGCTAATAAACCTCCTTTACCAAATGTCCTCACCCATTCAATAGCTGTATCAAAAGATGTGTATATCACAGAACACAGGTCCGGATCGATACCGTCATTTACGGATGCTACCCTGGGAAAGGACAAATGATCGATTAGCTGAAATTTGTTCGGCTCCTTTTTTGCAACCACTCCCAGAGGTGACACTCTAAGGTTCCTCAGGGGAGCCTCCGGGAAAGGACCATTCGACCAAAAGCAACCTCTTTCATTAATTTTTCAGACACAACATCCTTAACGCCACTTTCAAATTTTTTGTAGAAAAACTAAACTCCCTATCAACAAATGGGATCCTAAAACCATGCTTAAATCCATCTTCCAATAAAACTGCAGCCGCCCGATTAGGGAATCTATTTAGAAACTGCTGCATCTCTGCCAGCCACACCGGTGTCACTCCTTTTTTCAGTATTATCTCATCCTTTTTTCTTCCCACCTCGGAAGCATTTGGATGTGCTATGACCCCCATTGCACACGGAGCACTCGTGTTTGAATTTACACTTGCCCTCGAACTTGCATGCCCCTTCATTAAAAAGGAAGCACAATCCTTTTTGCATGGCAACTATGTGCCCGGAATGGACACAGAAACCAGATCTATTGGGCTCAGAAACCTTCATCCAAAGACTAATATCTTTATGATCCCAATGAATGCTGGGACGCACAGCCTTGAGCTGCCGAAATTGCTCATCATATCTAAGCCACCCCTGACCACCATACACCCTGTATCCTTCGCCAATAGCGTCCATGTAACAAAAAACGGGGAATAATTATCCGTTGCGTTTTCCCCATCACGCTGGCTAAAATGGCGAACATCTGTAGCCAGATAGAAAAAGTCTGCGGAATCAAACGGTACCTCCTTTTCTCCTCATACTCTTTCTTGCCTTCATCTTCCTTCGCTCAGTCTAAATTAAAATGCTCGAGTGGCAAAAGGGAGAAAAGGTTGACGTATTGATTGCACCAAATATTTTCCCGTACTTCTTGTTTAAGATGGGCCCCCAGAAGCCCCTCAAAACACACATACATTTCCCACCTGGCTGAATTATCGAGCCGCACCACATCGTCTCGTCGTTTTCCTTTTCACCCTGACTAACCGAAGGAGATTGATTATGTGCCCCGACGCCGAATGCACTCCCCACTGAGGCCCCGATCTCTATTAATAGATTGATGGCGACCCCTGACAACAAGCCGAGCACTCTAGCCCCAGCCATTATCGAATTTGAACTAGAACTACATGTCCATGCCACCGCCGGTGACATCCCGCTTTGGACTCCCGCTGAACCTAACATAGCTGCTAATGCACGCAGACCTTGTGCTAACATATCCACACCTGTCCCTCCCTACCTCTGATGGATCCCCAGCACCACTAACTACGGGGGAAGGTAGTACAGAGTTAGGAGAAAAATAAAAAGAGCTGTGAGCCCAGCAGCTGAACATCCGGAATCCCGATGGTGTCTTGAATCTTCAGATACGATTCCAGCAGACCCACTGTGACCTTGAGGGGGGGAGTCTCGATGCGAGTGTATCCCTGTCAAGGTAGGGGAGTGGGCCAGCCATCGGAATCCCGACTCAGGCAGTATCCTCTTCACTGCCTGCTGCCATATTATGATCCGGAGAGGAGGGGCCCAATTCCTGCTGACCGAAAAGCACACCTTGCAGTGGCAGGCCCAGTGCCTGCTGGCCGGACAGCATCCCTTGGAGTGGCAGGCCCAGTGTCTGCTGGCCGGGAGGCAATCCTTGAGATGGCAGGCCCAGTGCCTGCTGGCTGGACAGCATCCCTTGCAGTGGCAGGCCCAGCCTGCTGACTGGGTGGCATACTTTGCAGTGGCAGGCCCAGCACCTGCTGGCCGGGAGGCATCATTTGATTTTGGAGATCCAGCACCTGCTGGCAGGAAGTTGTCATCATCTAGGGTTGGGCCTGCATCTTCTGGCTGGAGATTGACACCACTGTGCACACATCACTTGTAAGGAGGTGTGCCCAGTGTCCTTCCATAGGTGGAGGACCAACCGACTGCTGCCCACTCTGTATCTCATGCCGGGAGACCCCGGCTTATGGCCTCTGTGCTCCCTCTCCTCTGCACCGAGCGGGCCCTTCCGGCTCCCGAGGCCCCGCCGCTACCGCTCCTGGCTCATTCTGTGCTGTCATGGATGGGAGGGAGGCCGACACCTCCCTCGGCTGCAGGCCCCGCCGTGTAGCAGGATTCTTTCCAGGACGGGAGCGGCGTGAGGTAGCGGGCCTGGCGGTGCCCAGACCTGGAGGGTCCCGTGAGGGGCTCCTTAGATGGCGCCAGACCCAGGGGGTAACTTCTGGGCTTAGGCTCGCCGGAGGCCTAGTCATCCGCGACTGGCATGGTTCAGGGAACGGCTGAACTGGAACATCCCCAGCCCCTTGCAGCAAGCTGTTCACCGAAGCCTGAAGCCAATTGGATCCCATAAGGCCTGCAGCGGTCCTAAGCTGCTGTAGAATGGCATCCACGGACTCCATCTTCTGGGGCAGATAGGCTGGCACTCTTGGACGAGCAGTAGGTTAGATTGCTCCATTTCTGTGCCTAAAATAGTTGACCCTACTAACTGAGCAACCCTTTTAAATCCCCTAATGTTCCCTCCTCCTCTTGACTACGCCCCCAATGCTATTTCAAATCCCTTATTTCCGCTCTCTAAATATCTTTAACCCCTGCCTAACCCCAATCACGTGTTCCCAATTTAATTCCCGTCCTAACCCAGTCATGTTGGCCTCCCTTTTAAGCAAGGGCCCAGTGTGGCCTCTCTTGACATCAGCTGGCACAGCCTGCGCTCTCTGAGCATGAGCGTGCATGTACCTAGAAACACATGCACGCTCCTGTCAAAAGTGTGCAGCTGTACCGGTGATGCGCTGTCAGACTCGTACAAGTCTGACATGATACCAGCTAGCACAACCTGCGCTCTCTGAACATGAGCATGCATGTAGACAGAAACACATGTACGCTCCTGTCAGAAGTGTGCGGCTGCGCCGGTGATGCGCTGTCAGACTGGTACAAGTCTGACATGACATCATCCGGCATGGCCTGCGCTCTCTAAACATGAGTGTGTATGAGTGTGCGCGGCTGTGTCGGTGATTCAGCTTTTTTTTTATTATTATTTAAATAAATTATTAAAAAAAAATGACATGTGGTCCCCCCTAATTTTCATCCCCAGCTATGATAATACCGGCTGGGGGCTGGTAGTCTCAGCCCGCAGCCGCGCGGATCTGGACTTTTACAGTTCGGATCCACTCAGCCCTACTCCTAATGTCTTGTTAGTGATACAATGTGCATAACTAACATGCTATTTTCAAACAAAAATTCTTTGTATCATAAAAAACCCACTTTTTATGGTCATTTAAATGTATTACAGGCTTTTTCTGTAAGTCATAGTGGTGCTTACCTTTAGTTCAATCACCATCAGTCAGGCTCTGGCTTCAAGTTATGCATGCTCCCCGCATTGTGATCGTTTGCCATGACTAACCGACGTCATGGCAATCTCACATATAATGCACCTCAGCTGCCCGAGTCTGCACACTGAATCTGAATGACCCCAGATTCACTACATATATGAGCATGCTTTGGGCCTTCTCATGTCTCCTTATGAATGCTAAGCGCATCCCTGTGTCACCACCATCCCTGTGTTCCCAGTGCTCTGTGCCCAGAGCATGCGCACATATGAAATTAATCTGGGGATGTACACCCAGATTCATTGCACGTGCCTGGGCAACTGATGAAAGGTGCGCAAGCACGGAATATAATAGGAGACTGCTGTGACGTCTGCCAGACATGGCAATCGATCATAATGTGGGCGGCGTACATAATTTGAAAACAGAGCCTGACTGACTGTGACTGAACCAAAGGCAAATGCCACCCCTATGACTGAAACAAAAAGACATTTAAATAAGCATAAAAAGTGTTTTTTAATGATAAATACAGGAAATTTTTGTTTGAAAAAAACATGTTAGCAACGCACATTGTATCACTAACAAGACATTAGGGGCAGTTTAATATGAAAAATGGATGTGGCAGGCTTCCTTTAAGGGGTTAACAATAGAGATGAACGAATACCTCAAATATTCAGCTTCATGAATATTTTCCGAATAGGTCGTCACTATTCGACTATTCGCGAACATTCGATGCACTATTTAAGTCTATGATAAACCTGAATAACAACTATTCAGAACCATTCGGGCTTCCCATAGACTTACATTGCGCATGGAATATTCGCATAGCGGTGACCTATTTTTCGAATATTCACAAAGCCGAATAATTGAGGTATTCGATCATCCCTAGTTAAGAACAATTATTGAGATGCACCATTCAGATTTTGGTACAAAACTACAGAGACTAATATCCTTTTTCATCCAAGGTTTTCACATGTGAAGAATTTTGTTATTCATGAAATGCCTTGTATTATTCTGAACAATAGCAGAACTTAAGTGCCTGCGCTTTAGTGTATAATCACTACATTTGTTACATTTCATCCATCGTGGTGACTATCACCTTTCTCATTGCTATATGTAAACAACTGGATGTGATATTATGTCGCGGGCGGAGGAGGGGACGCCGCGCTCTCCCACTGCTCGGGGCCGGCTGTCGCGGCTGCTGCGGCCTGCCGCTGCTCGGTGGCTCGAGCGATGGGCCGGATCCCGGGGACTCGAGCGGCGCTCCTCGCCCGTGAGTGAAAGGGGATTGGGATTTGGGGATAGTTTATTGTCCGTGACGCCACCCACGGTTGTGGTGATTGAATGTACACCACCGCTGCTCTGGCTGGGGATCCCGGGAGTGATGGTGTGGAGCAGCCAGTTGTTGTGTTGCCCCTCCGTGGGTAGGGGTTGGTGATCCCGGGGCCCAGTGATGGGGTTGGGATGGTGGACAGGCGGGTATGGGGCCTGTGGAGGTGCAGGGGCGCAGGGGCAGCGCTGTGCCGCACGGCACGGAGGTACTCACTCAGCCAGTAAACACGACACAGTTCTCGGTAAACAAACGGCTGGTTGGACGGGTCCCTCGGACGGTTACGGTGCTGACTTCCCCTGCAGTTGACGGTGACGGTCTCTTCCCTGCACCCATGTGTTGTTGTTTGGTAGCGATGGGTTCCCACCGGTAACCCGCTCCCCAGCTTGGATATGAGCCGGAGGAGCTCCACTCTTGCCCGCAGGCGCTGGCCCTGGGAAACTGGTGCCTTGGCGGTGGCGGTGTCTCCCCTTAACGGTTGGACTGTTGCCTTCAAACGGGACTTGGTTGTTGGGAGACAGTCGTCCCCTTCACTGACGGATTTGGCAAATTCGGCGACTCCTAGCCTTGCCGGGATCCGAAAGGCCCCTGCCCTGGTGCTGACTAATCTTCGTATACCGCTCCGGTACCGCCGGGTCACCACCCGTCCACGGTCCTTTCGGCAACCTCCAATCAGTATCGCCTGCAGACGGTCACCGCCGTCTGCCAACCTTGCTGTCTCAGTCCGGGGCACACACCCGGACTAACTTCAGGCTTCTCTCTGTCACTTTCTCTGTTGCTCTTACTTTAGCTCCTCTACCACTTCCTCTCACTTTGAACTCCCACTTCTCACTCCGTTCTTCTTCCTGTCCAAACTCTATCTGCCTGGTTCTCCCGCCTCCAGGGCTGTGAACTCCTCGGTGGGTGGAGCCAACCGCCTGGCCCACCCCTTAGTGTGGACTCCAGCCCCTGGAGGAAGGCAACAAGGATTTTAGTTTTGACCTTGTGTGTACCTGCAGGGAATGTGGGGTGCGTGTGGTGTTGTGACCTGTGACCCCTGGCTTGCCCAGGGCGTCACAATTACATTCCAGAAAATCGATACTTTCTTGCTGATTGCTTGTAATTGATCTTCTTCATATGTTTGTCTGACTTTTTGTGTATTTCCTCAAAATGTCAATACTTACATTAGTAGGTGTACTTTATTATGATGAACCCTACAATAAAAATAAATATCCACAGAAATGACTTTGATGTAGTGTATATCAGGTTTATCAATGCAGGTTTGCCCTTTGCTGCATTTTCAATTGTTGGTCATGGAGGTTGTTTGGAAATAATTATTCTATGAGCGCACGTTGAGTATTTGGTTGCAGAAATCTCTGCACCATTTCTGCATCCCTTATCGGGAAAAACACAGCACCAAAAGAGCTCATTGACAATGGCCCATAATATAACATTGGTCCGGGGGCTATCCGATAAAACATTGGATTGTCCTCATCCATGTTAGGGGTACTTTACATGTTGCGATATCGCTACTGCGATAATGTTGGGGTCAAATCAAAAGTGACGCACATCCGGTGCCGGTAACGACGTCGCAACGTGTAAAGCCTAGATGCGCCGATAAACGATCGCAAAAGCGTCATAAATCGGTGATCTGTGTAGCGTCAGACATTTTCATAATGTTGCACCAATAGGAGATACGATGTTGTTCCTCATTCATGCGGCAGCACACATCGCTGTGTGTGAAGCCGCAGGAGCGTGGAACATCTCCTTACCTGCCTCCACCGCCAATGCGGAAGGAAGGAGGTGGGCGGGATGTTAACGTCCCGCTCATCTCCGCCCCTCCGCTTCTATTGGCCATCTGCTGTGTGACGTCACTGTGACGCTGCACGACCCGCCCCCTTAGGAAGGAGGCGGGTCACCGGCCAGAGCAACGTCGCAGGGCAGGTAAGTGCATGTGAAGCTGCCGTAGCGATAATGTCCGCTACGGCAGCTATCACAAGATATCGCATGTGCAACGGGGGCAGGTACTATCGCGCTCGGCATCGCTATCATCGGCGAGCGATGTCGCAGCGAGCAAAGTACCCCTTAGAGCAAAGAATGATTGAACAAACAACAGACTGATTACCAATGATGGGATCCAGATTCACAATGTATACTTCCATATGTTATATTTCACACTAGCCCTAGGTTCATACCTTCAGATTAAGAGTTACTAAGACGTCTTTGATTTCTCATATAGGCAAAAAAATTATTTTAGTGTCATCAGTATTTTTCAGCAGATTTTCATCAGTGTTTGAACTGTATCAGTTTTTATCCTCAGTGTTTCATTACAGATTTTAACTAAGGAAAAATAAATAAATTCCCAGCCATTACAGTGTAAAAGGGACTCTGTCAGCAGATTTTCACTACCTCATCTGACAGCAACATAATGTAGGCAAAGAGATCCTGAATCCAATATTGGCTCACTTAGATTACTGGCTGCAGTCACTCTGAGACAATCAAAGAGTTTAGATTCAAGAACACAGGAGATGCAACACTGATGCAACCCAAGTGCTGTCCATAATTTTCACAGTTCCATAGGCTTGTATGTGCCACCCCCGCGTAAGCAGCCGGGCTGCTCGGATCCGGATCCGCGGTGGCTCGAGGGGTCTCCAGACCCGGGGGTCGTGCGGCCACTCGAATTAAAGGGGCTATGTGCAGGGGACGGTGTGGAAAGTTTGTGACGCCACCCGTGGTGTGTGGTAAGGGTAAAGTACCACTGCTGAGGCTGGGAGTACCCGGTGGCAATGGTGTGGGCAGCCAGGTGTTTAACCCCTCCACGAGTTATGGGGGATGCCCTGGGACTCGGTGATGGTGTCGGGGAGGTGCCGTCGGGCTGGTAAGGGTTAATTGCGTACTCAGTCCAATAACGCTGACACTGACAACCGTGGTAAACCAAAGTTCTTGATGCCACTGCAGCAGGGAGGGAGCACGCTTGGATCCCTTGCCCGTTGGTGTTGCTTGTTAGCCTGTGACCTTAACCGTGGCACCTCTTTCTGTAGTTGGTCCCTTTCAGCTTGAAACTGAATGGGTCCCGCTCACCCGTATGGCTAATGGAGTGAGCTTTCTCTCAGGGTTCACACTTGGGATTTTCTGGACTAGGCAGTGGGAAAGTCCTATCCCCCTCGTTGCGCTAGTATCCCGATTTTGGAGCATGTGGAGAATGGATCTTGAAGGCTCTGTCCTCGTCGGGTGAATTACCAGGACACCAGAAGCTACTTCCTGGCCTGAGGTCCACGTACCCCGTCGGACAGTCCGTGCCCCTTGTTACGATCCCCTGCCACCGGGGTCCAGCTCTTACCAGGCCCAGACCAACGTCTGCCACCTAGTGTACGAGGAGCCCAGCGCCTGACCTCTCCTCTTGAGAGTTACTTCTCAACTAACTGTCTCCTAACACTCCTGACCTGCCCTTACCCAACCCCCCTACGTGGCCAGCCTTATTCTCTTCAGGCTGTTCACTGGTGTGTCTGGTGGGTGTGGTGCAGAGTGTTCCTAGGGTTTTGATTAGCTTGTTCTTAGCAACACCAAAGGTCAGGGACCCGTAACCAAGGAGGAGATGGATATCATGCAGAAGGGAAGATTGTACAACACCCTGTGACGACCTGTTAGGCCAGGGCGTCACATGTACATGTAATGTTTAACAGTGACTAGAGTTGAGCGAGTACCTAACTATTCATACTCGCTATACTCATAACGTGTACTGTCTAATAATCACGTATTCATCCCGAATAGCATGTGCAATGCAAATCAAGGGGGAAAAACTCGCAAAGTAATGAGTAGCCCAAAGCTGTACTATTCATGCGAGTAGTGTGACGCCCTGGCAAAACCAGGTAGTCACAGATAGGCCCTCGCATAACACCATCCCTCACTTAGGAAACACACAGCCGACCTGAAACCCTAGTCACCCCCCCTTAGGGAAAGATAGACACACCAGTGGGCATGACCATGTGGTTGGACATGCCCACCCAGGGGTTTAGGAAGCCCGGGGCGGGAAAACAAGCAGATTGGTTTGTAGTTCAAGTGGAGAGGAGTGTGGGCTGGAGCTAAGTGTAGTTCCAGCAGAGAACGTTCAAGTTGAACGGTGCCAGAGTAGGAGCCCTGGTGCCTCTGGCTAGGTGGCAGATGGTGGTCTCCGTCAGCAGGAGATGGGAAGACGGTTCGGCAAAACCAAGGTGGACCAGGACAGGGTTGTAGCCCACCGGTACCGACATGGGGAACCGACCAGTAAACCGGAGCACAAAGGGGGGTACTCGGACCCTGAAGCCAAGATGGGAAACCAGCAACCTGGTTAATTAACCGATTGAGGCCAGGATTATAGGTCATGTCTCACCCAAAGTCCCTCATAGAAGACAACAGCCCACCGATAGGGATAAGAGGTCACCGCCAGGACCCATAGATCCCACGGGCCAGGGTCTGCGGGCACGGCTCCTTAGGCCACATCCAGCCGGGAGCGGACTCCTGAGTTCCAAACTAGGAAGTCCATCTTACACAAAGACAGTGCAGAGGAAAAGGATAGAGAACACCAGCCCGGATGGGGGATCCGAATGCAACTGGCCGCGGTGCCGGCCACCAGCACCTTGGTTTACCAGAGACTCGTGTGATATATTGGCTGTGAGTAATCAAGCACCCCCCTGCAGTCGCTATACCCTGCACCAGACACTGGGCCCCGGGCAACCATCCCTACCCACGGAGGGGTTAACATCCAGCTGCCACTACACCTCCCCCGGGTGCCCCATAACAGCAGCGGTGGTGTCCCAACTCACCACACACCGTGGGTGGCGTCACAAACTTAATACGACCTAGTCCGTACATCTACGTTTCCCATTTATTTCGGCGTGCCCGCGAGACCCCCGGGTCCGGAGACCCTCGAGCCACCCTGTTAGGAGGTCCGGACCCGAGCAGTGGTGGCTGCTGGCACGGGCGAACACAGTAGCAAATAGTGCGGAATTCGGGTTAATCGTTACATTGCGAATATTCCCCATTGACTTGCATTGCACATGTTATTCGGAATGAATACGTGAGTATTAGACAGTACTCGTTATGAGTATTGCGAGTACGAATAATTAGATACTCGCTCAACTATATCAGTGACGCAAATTAAAAATGCACCCGTCTCCTTGATTTTCTTGTGCAAATAAAAAACATGGACGTGAACAGTATAGTAGACTATAATGGGTAAGTTTTCTATCTGTGAAAACACTGATAGAACAAGTTCCATAGAGTCTAAGGCCCTTTCACACGTCAGTGAAAAACACTGACGTTCTTCACTGACGTGTAAAACACGCACATGTCCCTCCATGTTCCGTGATTCACGGCACACGTGGGTTGTCCATGTGCAATCCATGATCCGTGATCCCGTGTTTGCATATGGATATTACTCACCTGCCTTCACTGCTGCTGTCCATGGTGCTGATCTCCTCGGGTCTGCAGCGTCCGCCTTCCGCTCTCAGCATCTACTTCCTGGTCGGCATTTCCTGCTCTCATGAATATTCATGACCCAGGCAGGAGTTGCCGAGAGCGGAGCAGGCACAGCGAATCGCAGGCAAGGTAAGTTGAAAATTTTGAATATTTAATATGTCCGTAATTTTCTGGCATGTGTTTCACTGATCACACACGGATCACACCATAGTGTGTTCTGTGGGTCATCAGTGATGCCAGACAAAAACTGACATGTCTCTGTGCAGAATCACGGCCACACGTGCACGCTGCGCGGAGACATGTTCAGTGGAAAATCCCTGATGTGTGAGCAGACCCATTGATTATAATGGGTCTGCGTATGTCAGTGATTCTGGTACGTTTGTGCTTTTTTTAAAACGTACCAGAATCACTGACATACGCAGACCCATTATAGACGTGTGAAAGGGGCCTTAATGAAATAACAATGTCCATGGTTTTGCAGCATAATCTGTGCCTTCTGCTATAGGAGACTCTTTCCCAAAAAGCCTGTGCAATTGATTATTTGGCCCTGGAATAATAACATTGTATGTATACACAATGTCACATGAATTGATGAATATTGCGGACATATAGTAGTGAAGAGGTTACTAAACCACAGTAAAATTGAGTATATTGTAGTAAAGATTGTGGGTGTCGTACATTTCCAGCCGCCACAACATGATATAATGTCCTGTCTGACAGTTCAGGAAATAGACATTTGCACATTCACCATCCACCTGCTCCAACATCCTCCACCAGCCAAGCCAGGATGACTCCACATTCTCTGCCCTGTGGTTTTACATCCGGAACTCATTTATACAAAATAGCTCCCAGCATGAATGTATTTGTCTAAATTAAAACCAAAACTCAAAAATGACAATGTGGTAGAGTAAAAATGTATGTCATAAACTCTTACCTCCCCTCTCTTATATAGATTTGTATAGAAATATAAATTTATAATATTCTATTTCATGATTTACCTGTAATATTCCTTTATTGTACAGGATTGGAAGTTAATGTTCTAATTAAATTCTAATTGTATTACAAGATTAGTTACCTGCTAATATAATATTTGTTGCGAAGAGTACACTATAGCGTGATATTTTCACAATTGCTTTGGATACTAATGATGATGAACAACTATTATTCCCCGTCTTAATAGTTACCTGTAAGGATGTAGGGGAGAGTCCTGATTGTTTTGTAGAGCAGTACGCAAACTACAAACGATCTTCACTACGGTGGCTTCAATAAAATGGTGCCGGAGACCACGGTATGAGCATGTGCTGACTCTGGCGCCATCTTATGGAAGACTTCAAGTCCCGCGTCACCAAATCACCACTCACTGCGATAATGGCTGTGGGGTTGCAAAATTTAAATAAACAAAGGCAAGTCAAGGCATATATGAGGAATGTTTACAGAAGACTCGACTGAAAAAGTCCCACCCCTATGCTCAAGCCCTTGCACAAATGATGGCAATTTGGACTCTTTGAGCACTGATTACTCAATGAAACAGCCTCGAATTTCTTATCTAAAGGTATGCCTTTAATCAGCATCATAGCACCATTAGGCTATGTGTCCACGGTAGAATGTTGCTGCGGATTTTTCTGCATGAAAATCCGCGGCTTTCCCGCAAAATCCGCACCTTTGAAAAAGGTGCGGATTTACCGCAGATTTACCGCGGAATTGCCGCAGATTTTGGTGCGGATTTTTTTTTTATTTCTTCCCAATTCTGAAGCCAAAATCCGGATCAAAATCCGCAACAATAATTGACATGTTGCAGATTTTTCCGGATCAAAATCCGCACCAAATCCGCCGCGGAAAAATCCGCAGCATGGGCACAGCATTTCCAAAAAGCCATAGAAATGGCTGGGAAGTGCCGTGCTGCAGATTTTCGGGAAATCCGCGGCTTTTCCGCGAGAAATCCGCGGCAAAATCCGCGCATTTTCCGCAGCGTGGACACATAGCCTTAGGGCACTGCCTCTGGTTTATAGTGCAAAAACCTGCTGATAGGTTTTTTAAAAAGAGAATGGTGTGTCAGCAGCAATGGCCTAACATAAAATGGAGGGGGGGTTTATTTCCATTTAATGAATCAGAGGGATGTTAAATTAATAATTAACTAGGCATTGAGGGGTTGGAAAAAAGGAAATTTTCTAATACCCCGTATTAGAATGATTATTAGAAGCCATTCCAGCCATATGCTCTTGCCCTTACAAAATTTCTCTATTTAGAGCTGCCTTTTGAATGGCATTTTTGGGTCATTAGGGTAAGAAAATTAATTTTACTGTCCTGTTTCCAAAAAAGGGGTTTACAGAAGGATGATTTAATGATAGCAAATAATGCATTGAGCTTGTGTATATGTAGATATAAGACTAATTGTTTTGGTGTGGGTTCCTAGATACCCTGCACTGGATCAATGGTATAGTTTGTATAATCCATGTGGTTTCTGATTACTTATCTTTTATCCTACCAGTTCCAAATTTTTCCTTCATGGTAATGGTCTCTTCCTCAGACATTTTTAAGACAAAGCCATATTTACAAATTGTTTGAGGTTTATCTGGTTGCTGGAGCAGGAATTTGGTAAACACTTAAGGTCCAGTCACACTAAGCAACTTACCAGCGATCCCAACAACGATAGGGATCGCTGGTAAGTTGCTAGGAGGTTGCTGGTGAGCTGTCACACTGCAACGCTCCAGCGATCCCACCAGCAACCTGACCTGGCAGGGATCGCTGGAGCGTCGCTACACGAGTTGCTGGTGAGCTCACCAGCAACCAGTGACCAGCCCCCAGCGCTGCGTGGAAGATGCTGCGCTTGGTAACTAAGGTAAATATCGGGAAACCAACCCGATATTTACCTTGGTTACCAGCTCACGCAGCTACACGTGCAGAGAGCAGGGAGCAGCGCACACTGAGCGCTGGCTCCCTGCTCTCCTAGTACAGCACACATGGGGTTAATTACTCGATGTGTGTTGCAGCTACATGTGCACAGAGCAGGAGCCGGCACTGACAGTGAGAGCGGGGGAGGCTGGTAACAAAGGTAAATATCGGGTTTCCAAGGACAGGGCTTCTTGGTTACCCGATGTTTACATTGGTTACCAGCCTCCGCAGAAGCCGGCTCCTGCTGCCTGCACATTTAGTTGTTGCTGTCTCGCTGTCTCACACAGCGATCTGTGCTTCACAGCGGGACAGCAACAACTAAAAAATGGCCCAGGACATTCAGCAACAACCAACGACCTCACAGCAGGGGCCAGGTTGTTGCTGGATGTCACACACAGCAACATCGCTAGCAACGTCACAAAAGTTGTTCGTTAGCAGCGATGTTGCTAGCGATGTTGCTTAGTGTGACGGGGCCTTTATTCTGCATAAGATCGGCTACTGAAGCAGCCAGCAGCAAAGAACAGAGGATGATCAGATGGAAGTCAGATTTTTTTGATACATATGTTTGACCATATTTAATTAATTAATGAATTAATTAATTATCAACTCTTTCCCTGCTCTCCCACCTTTTAGATCCAAAAATACTGCTCATGTGTTTTTGGAACACTCCTACATCTTTTGGGCGGCCCAGAGGGCTGAGGGTAGATCAAATGGCAGAAGCCTGGGTTTTCAGACTCTTGAGGGTTCTTTGAAGGGTCATTTGTGGCTTGAAATGGTCACATTTGCTGCTTGAGGCAAATTGATATTAGCTATGCAGTCAAGGCACCTGTGATTTTGTTTATTCATGCAGAAGGGAGTGACTTCTGTTTCATCTATGTGGCAGAGGTAATTACGCTTATGAGAACAGACTTCCAGTGGTTGGTTGTTTTTTTCCTGCCGAATTAGTCATTGTACAGTTGGAAATAACATCACAGGTTGCATAATAAGGAACACGGAATGCAAGGGCAGTCAAAAAGGCCCATAGAATAGTAAATTCTTGACTCTCTCATTTTATCTGTTCAAAATCAGGGGTGGTAGTCGGACAATGGCAATTACAGGGTAAAAACAGGCATCTTATGCCACCGAATGAGATTCGCTTGAACAAAATTAGTTTAGATATATTTCTTTCAGTACTAAAGGACGATGTGAAACAAAACCTGTTTTTATTTGATGGGGACAGAGGTACATAGTCTCATCTTCGTTGGTTGGAGCTTTCGAGCAAAGACTTCAAGTGGTCAACCTGAAGGCAGACTCTTCCTCTAGGAATACAGAGGCCGACATAGCGTTCCATTAGGTTAATTAAAGAATCTGAAGGATCATGCTTTCAAACAGACTTTTTCAATATAAAGGTGTGGCTGACCTAGTAAAAAGGTTACAGTTTCAGATGTGTCTTTAGTTATCACCAGTTTTCATGGTTTTGTAAAGTAGGAGAAGGTTATTGTTGAAATTTTCAGTTTCCCTATCCTATACTGTCTCTGTACTGTATAGTGATTATTAAAATATGCTCGTAACTGAATATAACACCTCTCCACCTAGCATAACTTAATAAATTGTGTAGGTTTTCTGTACTTTGAGACCAAACCATTAGTTTATGATTTACTGAAGGGCACTCACATTATGTCTTTAGGTTCCCCCCATTGGTGACTACTGCACATAAGAGATTTTCTGTAATTTGAAGAAACTGTGGGACAAATTAATTAACACTGTCCACAATTTAGACAGAAAAGGCAGACAGAAGATTAAAGAAAATATCCAAAGAACAAGCCAAATATACACATCAGACGTCTTAAGGATCACGGATTGTGCACAATGTGTCTCATCAGAGCTGCTATGGACTCTATACGTTTTGTTAATAAGTCTTATGGAAATTAAGCCTATATTTGGGGTATTTTGGGATTAGCTTTGACATAATAACAGAATCTGTTATAATTTGTAAAAAATTTAGATCTTTGTTTTCAATCATAACCTTCCAATTGCTGCATTTATACACGTCGTTGACAGGCTGTTTAGTCATCACGTACTCAACCGCATCAACCCTTATGCTCCTCACATGTATCTTATTTCAGTGCTTTGTTTCTGCTGATTTGTGCGATTTAGATATAAGAGACCTAAGATATTTAGTCTGGAATAAAACGTAAAATCATCAGTCATCATTTACAGTAGCAACACTATGAGGGCAATAATGTCTAAGACATGTAGGTCTCCAGCAGAACTAAGAAAGAGAAGCGATCAACCTTCCTATATGAATAATTATTTTATTAAATGCAAGATATGAAGCACAGTGACAAACATACAAAAGAGAGGGTGTCCAATCCAGTGTGGACCACAGAATAAAGTAATGGAAAACACAGTGGTGGATCTCATAAAGATTAAGGCTATACACAATGGCCATAACATGTATAAATAACAATATCAGTATATGCAATGAGATCCAACAGAGTCCATTGCGGGAGACAATCAATGAATAACAAGCATGACTAACAATATCAAGATCATTGCTTACCGGATTATCTCACCACACACACTGGACGACACCCCACCCGACGGACGTGCGTTTCGGCGGATGCCTACGTCAGGGGTGGTGTCATGTCAGAAGCGTGCCGGTATAAAAAGAATCCTGGGACCAATCAGCCGATGGTAGTTCTGATGACGCATGAGCGTCCATAGCGACGGTCCACTACATCCGCCGCCGCGTCACGAGCCAGGCGACGCCCACCAGGCCACGCGGCAATCACATGACCGGGCCGGCGACGCCCCCCCACAAGACACGGCGGAAGGATGTGTGGAACACGTCATCATTGAACACGCATGCGTACAACTACCAAAACGGAACTTAAAGAATGTAAGCCTCCACACAGCATATACGTAAATGTGTCCAATGATATGTGACACAATCCATATGGAATCGCGTGTGGGCTAATTACACAAAGGTATATGTAATAAGAATTTCACCCATGTTCACCCACAACTATTATGGTATATATCAGTATCATCATGGGAACAATGAAATCGATAACAATAATATTCATGAACATATACACATATGTATAACAATATATCATAACATTGCCATCAAATGTAGTAATGAAAAGAATTTCGTCCGTAATTGGTAGCTGTTGCTTGTATATTTCAACATGGCAGATGTGACAACCAGGCGACAAAACTGTGAAAATAGTTTAAAATAGAATTAAAAACACATAAAAAACATGACTTAGAAAGTGATCATAAAAAGGCAGAAAAACCAATATTTTCGTTCAAACCCAGAGGTTGTACTGTTTTTAGTGTCCATATCCACTTGGCTTCCAAGCGTGCCAAATTGGTCCCAATTCTTCCTCCCCTAATATTGGTTACAATGGAATCAATGCCACGGAATCTCAACAATGACCCATCAGAATTATGGTGCATTCTAAAATGCTTCGGCAAGGTTTTTAAACCAGAAATATCCATTTCATCAGCCGCGGCATTGATTCCATTGACATGTTCCCTAATGCGTATCTTAAATGGACGAGTGGTCATCCCAACATAAATCTTGGGACATGGGCAAACCGCATAATATATAACCGCACTTGTGGTGCAAGTGATGGATTTCCTAATATTGAAGTTTTTTGCCCCTAATGAGTCCACGAAATGATCACAACGATCCATATTCGTGCATGCTATACAATGTCCACATGGTCTGGAACCAACAATTCGTTTACCCAAGTCAAGGAAAGATGGAACAGATTCTTTTACCTCATAGTGGCTTGACACCAATAAGTCACGTAAGTTTTGGGACCTCCGTATAGAAATAAGTGGCCGTTCAGGAAGAATTTTGGATAAAACAGGGTCAGTTAGCAAGATGGGCCATGCTTTTTCAAGACAACACCTCATATGTGGAAATCTGGAATGATAATTGGTCACAAACCTCAATGGTTCTAGCCCACTTGTTTTCTTAGGGGTATATAACAAATCATCCCTGGAGGCATGTTTGGCTCTGTTGTAAGCACGCTTAATTGCCCGCTTGCTATATCCCCGTTCCAAGAACCTATCTTTAAGTTCTCGTGCACGATGTTCAAACTCAGATCCGACTGAACAAATCCTGCGTAACCGCAGGAACTGTCCAGTCGGAACCGAGCCCACCATGTACCCAGGATGCGCTGAGGTAGCATGAAGCAGCATATTACAAGATGTTTCTTTCCTGAATATATCTGTCTGGATTTTATTCAGATTATCCCTCCTCACCGCGACATCCAAAAAGTCCACAGCACTCGTACTACACTGGTGAATAATCTTAATATTCTTGTCATTATCATTCAATAACACCATGAACTCCTCCAAATCACCCTCAGACCCCTGCCAGATCAGGAATATGTCGTCAATGTACCGTGCCCATAAAAGGACACGGCCCATTGACGACTCCAGATCCGGCAGGGAGAGGTCCCTCTCCCACAGCCCCAGGAACAGGTTGGCATAGGAGGGGGCAAAGGATGCCCCCATCGCTGTTCCCTGGAGCTGCAGATAAAAGGACCCCTTGAACACAAAGTAATTATGGGTAAGTGAGAATTCAAGGAGCTCCATGACCAGTGAGACAAAAACCGCGGACAGATTGGAGCCACGGAGGAAAAATTGAACTGCTGAGAGACCGTCGGCGTGGCGAATATTCGTATATAACGATTCTATGTCACCGGTGACCATCATAGTACCATCCTCAATATATAGTCCATCCATTTTTCTTAAGAAGTCACCCGTATCCTTGATGTAGGAGGGCAGTTCCTCCACAAACGGGTGCAATATAGACTCTATCCACCTGTTGATATTCTCCAAAAAGCTCCCTCGACCCGACACAATGGGTCTACCTGGTGGTGATTGAATATTTTTGTGGACCTTTGGTAGTAGGTATAAGGTGGGAGCTACGGGTTCCGCCACCCACAGTGCCGAAGCCAGTTCTTTCGTGATGACATCATTGGACAGAGCATTATCTATAATTGATCTTAATTGAGCCGAGAATGTGCTGAGAGGGTTAAAAGTCAATTTTTTATAACAGGTTTTATTGTTAAGTTGTTTGAAAGCTTCCCTCTCATACATCATCCTCGGCCAGATAACAACATTTCCGCCCTTATCTGCTGGCTTCAGCACTATGTCAGGCAGAGACCGCAACTCCTTTAATCGTGTCCGCTCATCTTTAGACAAATTGTCATTCATGATGGAAGTGGGAATTTTTTCAAATTCACCACTAACCACCTTAACAAACAGTTCCACACTCGTACAGGCCGAAAGTGGAGGAAACTTTTTGGATTTCGGACGAATGGAGAGAGGGATCTTACCTCCGTCTGTGGAGTTGTGCTCCACGGCTAATTCCTCTAATTCCCGTAATGCTGTTTGTTCCTCTTCTGTAGGGAAGAGGATATCAATATTAGCGTCATAAAAATGTCTCCTAAAAATCATAGAGCGGGCGAACAAATTAAGATCTTTAATAGCCGAAAATAAATTAAATCTGGCAGCAGGGGAGAAGGTAAATCCCCTCTCCAACAAGGCCAGATCTACTGAGGATAGTTGATGGTCACTTAAGTTGATTACCTTATGACTACCGCCACGCGGACGGTCAAACAATTTATAATTTCGATTCTTGTTGGAATAAGATGTAGTCTCCCTTGGAATCTGACGTCCAGACCTCATAGACAGAGATGATAAATTAGAGTCAGACATATCACTGACTGACGACCCCGAGGTGATAGATGTTGCTGGATTATCCGTCACGGGTTTCCTCCAAAAATATACCGTTCCCTGTAGATAATCACGCTGATCACGGCCAAATTTATGTGTCTGGGTTTCCTGAATCTTTTTGACCACAGAATCCAAGGTCTTCTCCAATTGACCCTCATAAGAGGATAATTTCTCAACAGGGCATTCAGATTTAAATTTAGCCTGTATCGTATCCAGTTCTTTGTCGAGTTCCATGATAGTATTGGAATTCAGACCCATTAATAATTCCAAAAATATTTTGGAACAATTGCCACATGCATCCTCCCATTTTTTAATGAATTCCTCATCGGCCACAGGAAATGTGGGAATGACACGCACCCTTAGACCTCTGGGTATAAGATTCTTAGAAAGGTATTTACTGAGAAAAGCCCTATTCCACCACAGCTTGGTGCGTTTCACCAAAAGCCGCTGCATGTTTTTAAAAACATCATCAATTTTTAAGTCACTTTCAAGTGGTATGCTCGTCTCAACTGTACCAAATACTTGCTCAATTTGACCGAGCCAAGCTTGTTCCTTGGCCCGATAGTCCATGTCCGTTGAAAAGAGGAAAATACCTGTGCAAAACACAGCAAAAATAGTAATAAAGTTATCTTTCAACATCCACACCATTCTAATTATAATAAATACTCCAAATATCACAAATTTAAAGTGTGGTATATAAGGACCATGGAAAAATCGCCACAACAACACCAGAACTAAGAAAGAGAAGCGATCAACCTTCCTATATGAATAATTATTTTATTAAATGCAAGATATGAAGCACAGTGACAAACATACAAAAGAGAGGGTGTCCAATCCAGTGTGGCCGTGTCTTGTGGGGGGGCGTCGCCGGCCCGGTCATGTGATTGCCGCGTGGCCTGGTGGGCGTCGCCTGGCTCGTGACGCGGCGGCGGATGTAGTGGACCGTCGCTATGGACGCTCATGCGTCATCAGAACTACCATCGGCTGATTGGTCCCAGGATTCTTTTTATACCGGCACGCTTCTGACATGACACCACCCCTGACGTAGGCATCCGCCGAAACGCACGTCCGTCGGGTGGGGTGTCGTCCAGTGTGTGTGGTGAGATAATCCGGTAAGCAATGATCTTGATATTGTTAGTCATGCTTGTTATTCATTGATTGTCTCCCGCAATGGACTCTGTTGGATCTCATTGCATATACTGATATTGTTATTTATACATGTTATGGCCATTGTGTATAGCCTTAATCTTTATGAGATCCACCACTGTGTTTTCCATTACTTTATTCTGTGGTCCACACTGGATTGGACACCCTCTCTTTTGTATGTTTGTCACTGTGCTTCATATCTTGCATTTAATAAAATAATTATTCATATAGGAAGGTTGATCGCTTCTCTTTCTTAGTTCTGGTGTTGTTGTGGCGATTTTTCCATGGTCCTTATATACCACACTTTAAATTTGTGATATTTGGAGTATTTATTATAATTAGAATGGTGTGGATGTTGAAAGATAACTTTATTACTATTTTTGCTGTGTTTTGCACAGGTATTTTCCTCTTTTCAACGGACATGGACTATCGGGCCAAGGAACAAGCTTGGCTCGGTCAAATTGAGCAAGTATTTGGTACAGTTGAGACGAGCATACCACTTGAAAGTGACTTAAAAATTGATGATGTTTTTAAAAACATGCAGCGGCTTTTGGTGAAACGCACCAAGCTGTGGTGGAATAGGGCTTTTCTCAGTAAATACCTTTCTAAGAATCTTATACCCAGAGGTCTAAGGGTGCGTGTCATTCCCACATTTCCTGTGGCCGATGAGGAATTCATTAAAAAATGGGAGGATGCATGTGGCAATTGTTCCAAAATATTTTTGGAATTATTAATGGGTCTGAATTCCAATACTATCATGGAACTCGACAAAGAACTGGATACGATACAGGCTAAATTTAAATCTGAATGCCCTGTTGAGAAATTATCCTCTTATGAGGGTCAATTGGAGAAGACCTTGGATTCTGTGGTCAAAAAGATTCAGGAAACCCAGACACATAAATTTGGCCGTGATCAGCGTGATTATCTACAGGGAACGGTATATTTTTGGAGGAAACCCGTGACGGATAATCCAGCAACATCTATCACCTCGGGGTCGTCAGTCAGTGATATGTCTGACTCTAATTTATCATCTCTGTCTATGAGGTCTGGACGTCAGATTCCAAGGGAGACTACATCTTATTCCAACAAGAATCGAAATTATAAATTGTTTGACCGTCCGCGTGGCGGTAGTCATAAGGTAATCAACTTAAGTGACCATCAACTATCCTCAGTAGATCTGGCCTTGTTGGAGAGGGGATTTACCTTCTCCCCTGCTGCCAGATTTAATTTATTTTCGGCTATTAAAGATCTTAATTTGTTCGCCCGCTCTATGATTTTTAGGAGACATTTTTATGACGCTAATATTGATATCCTCTTCCCTACAGAAGAGGAACAAACAGCATTACGGGAATTAGAGGAATTAGCCGTGGAGCACAACTCCACAGACGGAGGTAAGATCCCTCTCTCCATTCGTCCGAAATCCAAAAAGTTTCCTCCACTTTCGGCCTGTACGAGTGTGGAACTGTTTGTTAAGGTGGTTAGTGGTGAATTTGAAAAAATTCCCACTTCCATCATGAATGACAATTTGTCTAAAGATGAGCGGACACGATTAAAGGAGTTGCGGTCTCTGCCTGACATAGTGCTGAAGCCAGCAGATAAGGGCGGAAATGTTGTTATCTGGCCGAGGATGATGTATGAGAGGGAAGCTTTCAAACAACTTAACAATAAAACCTGTTATAAAAAATTGACTTTTAACCCTCTCAGCACATTCTCGGCTCAATTAAGATCAATTATAGATAATGCTCTGTCCAATGATGTCATCACGAAAGAACTGGCTTCGGCACTGTGGGTGGCGGAACCCGTAGCTCCCACCTTATACCTACTACCAAAGGTCCACAAAAATATTCAATCACCACCAGGTAGACCCATTGTGTCGGGTCGAGGGAGCTTTTTGGAGAATACCAACAGGTGGATAGAGTCTATATTGCACCCGTTTGTGGAGGAACTGCCCTCCTACATCAAGGATACGGGTGACTTCTTAAGAAAAATGGATGGACTATATATTGAGGATGGTACTATGATGGTCACCGGTGACATAGAATCGTTATATACGAATATTCGCCACGCCGACGGTCTCTCAGCAGTTCAATTTTTCCTCCGTGGCTCCAATCTGTCCGCGGTTTTTGTCTCACTGGTCATGGAGCTCCTTGAATTCTCACTTACCCATAATTACTTTGTGTTCAAGGGGTCCTTTTATCTGCAGCTCCAGGGAACAGCGATGGGGGCATCCTTTGCCCCCTCCTATGCCAACCTGTTCCTGGGGCTGTGGGAGAGGGACCTCTCCCTGCCGGATCTGGAGTCGTCAATGGGCCGTGTCCTTTTATGGGCACGGTACATTGACGACATATTCCTGATCTGGCAGGGGTCTGAGGGTGATTTGGAGGAGTTCATGGTGTTATTGAATGATAATGACAAGAATATTAAGATTATTCACCAGTGTAGTACGAGTGCTGTGGACTTTTTGGATGTCGCGGTGAGGAGGGATAATCTGAATAAAATCCAGACAGATATATTCAGGAAAGAAACATCTTGTAATATGCTGCTTCATGCTACCTCAGCGCATCCTGGGTACATGGTGGGCTCGGTTCCGACTGGACAGTTCCTGCGGTTACGCAGGATTTGTTCAGTCGGATCTGAGTTTGAACATCGTGCACGAGAACTTAAAGATAGGTTCTTGGAACGGGGATATAGCAAGCGGGCAATTAAGCGTGCTTACAACAGAGCCAAACATGCCTCCAGGGATGATTTGTTATATACCCCTAAGAAAACAAGTGGGCTAGAACCATTGAGGTTTGTGACCAATTATCATTCCAGATTTCCACATATGAGGTGTTGTCTTGAAAAAGCATGGCCCATCTTGCTAACTGACCCTGTTTTATCCAAAATTCTTCCTGAACGGCCACTTATTTCTATACGGAGGTCCCAAAACTTACGTGACTTATTGGTGTCAAGCCACTATGAGGTAAAAGAATCTGTTCCATCTTTCCTTGACTTGGGTAAACGAATTGTTGGTTCCAGACCATGTGGACATTGTATAGCATGCACGAATATGGATCGTTGTGATCATTTCGTGGACTCATTAGGGGCAAAAAACTTCAATATTAGGAAATCCATCACTTGCACCACAAGTGCGGTTATATATTATGCGGTTTGCCCATGTCCCAAGATTTATGTTGGGATGACCACTCGTCCATTTAAGATACGCATTAGGGAACATGTCAATGGAATCAATGCCGCGGCTGATGAAATGGATATTTCTGGTTTAAAAACCTTGCCGAAGCATTTTAGAATGCACCATAATTCTGATGGGTCATTGTTGAGATTCCGTGGCATTGATTCCATTGTAACCAATATTAGGGGAGGAAGAATTGGGACCAATTTGGCACGCTTGGAAGCCAAGTGGATATGGACACTAAAAACAGTACAACCTCTGGGTTTGAACGAAAATATTGGTTTTTCTGCCTTTTTATGATCACTTTCTAAGTCATGTTTTTTATGTGTTTTTAATTCTATTTTAAACTATTTTCACAGTTTTGTCGCCTGGTTGTCACATCTGCCATGTTGAAATATACAAGCAACAGCTACCAATTACGGACGAAATTCTTTTCATTACTACATTTGATGGCAATGTTATGATATATTGTTATACATATGTGTATATGTTCATGAATATTATTGTTATCGATTTCATTGTTCCCATGATGATACTGATATATACCATAATAGTTGTGGGTGAACATGGGTGAAATTCTTATTACATATACCTTTGTGTAATTAGCCCACACGCGATTCCATATGGATTGTGTCACATATCATTGGACACATTTACGTATATGCTGTGTGGAGGCTTACATTCTTTAAGTTCCGTTTTGGTAGTTGTACGCATGCGTGTTCAATGATGACGTGTTCCACACATCCTTCCGCCGTGTCTTGTGGGGGGGCGTCGCCGGCCCGGTCATGTGATTGCCGCGTGGCCTGGTGGGCGTCGCCTGGCTCGTGACGCGGCGGCGGATGTAGTGGACCGTCGCTATGGACGCTCATGCGTCATCAGAACTACCATCGGCTGATTGGTCCCAGGATTCTTTTTATACCGGCACGCTTCTGACATGACACCACCCCTGACGTAGGCATCCGCCGAAACGCACGTCCGTCGGGTGGGGTGTCGTCCAGTGTGTGTGGTGAGATAATCCGGTAAGCAATGATCTTGATATTGTTAGTCATGCTTGTTATTCATTGATTGTCTCCCGCAATGGACTCTGTTGGATCTCATTGCATATACTGATATTGTTATTTATACATGTTATGGCCATTGTGTATAGCCTTAATCTTTATGAGATCCACCACTGTGTTTTCCATTACTTTATTCTGTGGTCCACACTGGATTGGACACCCTCTCTTTTGTATGTTTGTCACTGTGCTTCATATCTTGCATTTAATAAAATAATTATTCATATAGGAAGGTTGATCGCTTCTCTTTCTTAGTTCTGGTGTTGTTGTGGCGATTTTTCCATGGTCCTTATATACCACACTTTAAATTTGTGATATTTGGAGTATTTATTATAATTAGAATGGTGTGGATGTTGAAAGATAACTTTATTATGTAGGTCTCCAGGCCTGAAGAATACATTTCATTCATTTTACAGGTTTCTGTATCTGTGCCAAGTTTACGTTTATGAAGTAATAACATGAGATTTAGAGATAGTGGAGGGTAAAAATTGTTTATATAGGCTGTGAGACCTGTGCTTTAAGCGTGTGCTATCTTGTTATGGAATTTGCAAAAATGTCACCTTTATCAAGCCCGGGGCTCGTAAATTCTGTGTTTTTCTACAATATTTGTATATATATATATATAGATATATATATATATATATAGATATACAGTACAGACCAAAAGTTTGGACACACCTTCTCATTCAAAGCGTTTTCTTTATTTACATGACTCTAACAATTGTAGATTCACATTGAAGACATCAAAATATGAATGAAAACATGTGGAATGAAATACTTACAAAAGTGTGAAACAACTGAAAATATGTCTTATATTCTACGTTCTTCAAAGTAGCCACCTTTTGCTTTGATTACTGCTTTGCACACTCTTGGCATTCTCTTGATGAGCTTCAAGAGGTAGTCCCCGGAAATGGTCTTCCAACAGTCTTGAAGGAGTTCCCAGAGATGCTTAGCACTTGTTGGCCCTTTTGCATTCACTCTGCGGTCCAGCTCACCCCAAACCATCTCGATTGGGTTCAGGTCTGGTGACTGTGGAGGCCAGGTCATCTGTCGTAGCACACCATCACTCTCCTTCTTAGTCAAATAGCCCTTACACAGCCTGGAGGTGTGTTTGGGGTCATTGTCCTGTTGAAAAATAAATGATGGTCCAGCTAAACGCAAACCGGATGAAATAGCATGCCGCTGCAAGATGCTGTGGTAGCCATTTTGAATAAAATCCAAACAGTGTCACCAGCAAAGCACCCCCACACCATCACACCTCCTCCATGCTTTACGGTGGGAACCAGTCATGTAGAGTCCATCCGTTCACCTTTTCTACAAAGACACGGTGGTTGGATCCAAAGATCTCAAATTTGGACTCATCAGACCAAAGCACAGATTTCCACTGGTCTAATGTCCATTCCTTGTGTTCTTTAGCCCAAACAAGTCTCTTCTGCTTGTTGCCTGTCCTTAGCAGTGGTTTTCTAGCAGCTATTTTACCATGAAGGCCTGCTGCACAAAGTCTCCTCTTAATAGTTGTTCTAGAGATGAGGTGTGTCCAAACATTTGGTCTGTACTGTGTATATACACACACTGGAGATCAAAATTAGAGAACAATGTGTGATTACTTGCTTTTTTCTGAAATAATGTAAACTACATTGATCAAAATTTGAAGTTTTTTTTTGTAAGGGGTACACCATGCCACTAGAACAGTGTTTTACAAAAGATACAAAGTTTATCAACATGAAACCTTTGTTTTGTCCAAAACGTGATGATCATAATTAGAGAACAACAATGGCTGTAGCACAGAGAAAGATTATAAGTACATTTTCTGAAGGTAACAACAGTCACCAATCAGTAGGAAGTGTACAGGCCTTTGCTTTGAATGACTTCAGCACATCTGCGGCCACAGGACATCACTAGTCTCTCACATTGCTCTAGTGAGATTTTGGTCCACTCTTTTTCCAGTCTCTTCCACAGTTCTTTGACTGTTGTGGGTTTCTTGGCCATAACTGTCAAATCAGGACCCTGGACTGGCCATTTTATTGTTTTCTGTTTCAAGAAACTGCTTTACCCGTCTTGCTGTGTGACAGGGGGCATTGTCCTGCATGAAAATTGCTGATTGAGTGATGAATGCAAGTAAGGAACCACGTTTTGTTGAAGAAGGTTGTCATACACACTTGCATTCACTCTGCCATGTAGCTGTATGAGAGGTCCAACTCCTGCTGCAGAAAACATTTCCCAAACCATGACACTTCCTCCACCACCTCTCACTGACTTCTTAACACACTTTGGGTTCAGTCTTTCCCCAGTTTGTAAACGAACATAATGTTTCCCATCAGACCTAAATAAAGTAAACTTGCATTCATCACTAAAATGAACTGTGGACAACTTCTCCTCTGTCCACATAACATGCTCCTCACCAAAGGTGAGTCTAGCCTTTTGATTTGATTATTTCTGCTAATGAGTGGTTTGGTCACTGCAGAGTGGTCTTTCAGTTCAAATGCTGTTAAATGTCATGACACTCTATGACGAGACAGATCCTTACTCTGTTCAGTGCTGCACTGATGAGCAATTCCAGCTGCAGTGCTGAAACGATTACCCATGGAGATTGTCTTATTATCCTGTCTTCTCTTGCATTTGTCTTTTGAGGGTAACCAGTCTTCTTGGGGGACTTGAAAGAGTTTGTGATGTTGTAAAGATAGAATATTCTCAAAATCACAGACTTGGAACAACCAACATCTCTTGCTATGGTTGATAGAGTCACCCCTGTGGCCTTCATCTGGAAAACCTGCTGCTGGAGGGTTTCAGTCACTTTGGAACGACACACCATTTTTCCAAACTTAGTGCAAACTGGAAAGTAAGGCTGCAAATTGAATAGAAATTGTCAGATAATTAAGGAAATTAGCACGAGGTGCCAGATTAACACCAATAACTTGCAGGTATCTGAAAGTGTTCTCTAATTTTCATCAGTATTCTTTTTCATTTATCTCATTTACATTTTTAACAGCCCTCAGTTGTCCGTTTTACCTGTGCTAGTTATCAAAAAAAATGTGGAAGCTCACTTTTTTTTTAATCTTTGTATTTCACAGGCAATTTTATCATGCAATAAAGCTTGTTGATTGGCTGTGCTGCAGCCTTTCCACAAACTTTATTAACATACGAGTAGTATCTGAACATGGGCACAGACTTTTTTAAATGTCCGTGTTGAGTCCGATCCCCATTAGGATTCCCTCATCCATATTTGCAACCTGTTGTGTACCAAGATCAGCAGGGGCCTAACCACTAGCAGCCTGACCACCACCGGTATGCTCAGGCTCGTCACCAAAGCTCCCAACTATGTGGGCTGAACTCCTGGATTCACAATCAGTGTGTGAAGGTGACTCCACTGCCTCTTCCCCTGTGCTATATGCTTGCAATCCCCTATCCAGTATGCAGGCGAGAATGCCTCCCGCCCAGCACCTGCACCTGCATATTCAAAAGCACTATCAAAAACCATGTCCAGTTCCGTGTCTCAGTGGTCCATACTCCAGACCTTAGAACACAAATGTAAATACCCAGCCACAAACCCACAGACCCAAACACTAAGCGGTCACATTTCCAGACTGCATGCCATAGAAATGTTGCAGTTTAGACTTGTGGACAATCAGGCTTTCTACAACTTCATGGGGGCAGCAGTCCCCAGCCTCTATTATTTTTACTGGTGTGCTGTCCCCACCTAACACCATCATGTGTCCCATAACATAATCCATGTCCTGACCAACGTAGTTATTTAAATACAGTGGAACCTTGGTTTAAGAGTACCTTGGTTTGAGAACGTTTTGTAAGACAAGCAAAGCTTTCTAAAAATGTGTAACTTGGTTTAAGAGCAATGCTTTGCAATAAGAGCAAATACTCACCGTGCACACTTCCGCTTGTGTCTTTCCACCGCGCTCTGACCCGCTCTGGAGGTAACTTTCTGTACATATTTACTGTATACAGTATACCATTGTACAGTACAGTATATATTATATAGCATGTCTATCAGTTTGCATTTGTGGATACAGTATTGTACTTTCTTTTTGGTAACCACTGCAGCACATTGCTTGTACTGTCATCTGCCTGTGCAGTATTCCTACCCCACATTTGTTTAGATCTGCCCTTATTTTGAGGACAATAGCTTTGGGGGTGTTTTTTTGTGTATTGTATTAGAATAAAGATTATCATATTTATACATCATTTTTTCTCTCTATAGTGCGCCTTCCGCACACCAACAATTCTATTGTAGGCTAATATACAATTGAATTTGTTTTATATGTTTTTACTGTACTGTACAGTATTTTGTATTAGTGTATTGTACTAATTTTATATGAACACAGTACATTGTTTTGCATTACTGTAATAAATTTGTATAAATGTAGTAAATATTTTTGGGTTGTGGAACGAATTGTCTGCATTTCAATTATTTCCTATGGGAAAATTTGCTTTGATATAAGAGTACCTTGGTTTTAGAGCACACTGCCGGAACCAATTATACTCGTAATCCAAGGTACCACTGTAATTGTAAAAAAGAAAAGCTTTTCCTCTTATTTTGATATCCAACCAAGAAAAGCACACAGCAGGGGGTTGCAGCCTGTAGCTGTGGGCTTTATCTGTGCTGGTTATGATAATATGGGGGGACCCTACGTTAATTGTTTTATTTATTTTTATACCATGATATTGACTCGCAGACAGCGCATGTGACTGGTTGCAAGCAGACGCTGTCACACAGGCTGGGGGCGCGTCTGACTGCAACCAATCACAGATGCCATGCTGGCTGGTGGGCAGGGAAAGCAGTGCATATGGATGAGCAATGATGAGTTGCCCAAGAAGTGAAGGAGAGGCTGCAGGAGCAGTGTACTGACGCAACGGAGCCTTGGTAAGTATGAAGTGCTTGCTTCCGTCTTATTTTCTTTATTTTTCCTTTATTTTTTTAATTTCTCGAGTGCCAGACCTGGATGAAACACTCGGAATCCCAAGTCTGGCACCAAGGTACATTTGAAACCCCGCGGATCCGGACTTGCACCATCCAGGTCCATCCATCACTATTGGCAACTTCAAACAATATTCGAGATGTGATAATTAATGTTATTTTTCACTACAATATAGTCAACTCAAATGTCTTGTGTTTGCATGAGAGTGAATATTTGAGGATTTAGATGTGATCATATTTACATTCCATCTCCTGGAACTTGAGACGTAGTTTCATAAAAGCTTAATGTACAGGAAAATAGATGCAGCAAAATGCAAAATATTAGTGTAATTGCTTTGCAAAGCAAAACTAAATCTGCAAATAAATAGGACTTGTTGCGGTAGCATGGAAGGTTAAATATAAAGTGCAAACAGTGTGGCTTTATAAATATACACAAGGGCACACTGTATATTTGTACAACGGCATTTTAGTGGTTTCTGTACACATGTCAACATATCATATGTCACAGAAATGTAACTTTAGTGCCTCACTCATCATATCTCGAATGTAAATATTACAGGAACTTCTATAGACTTAAGTTATCACGTGTTATGGGAATAAAGCTCAGCAATCATAAATATCTACAGTTTATGGAAAAACATTACAAGGACGTAAGCTTTGGGACACATACACATTACACCTACAGGAGAGCTTATGATACCCCAATCTAAATCCATCAGCGTTAACATGGATTTAGTCCCCAATTTATAGCTAAATCACATTCCACAGTTCTGGAAAGACTTTCTACAAGATTGTGGCTGTATCTGTGGGAATCGGCTTTTTTGAGGTCAGATGTTGATGCTCTGCTGTATGAGAGGGCCTGGCTCAGAATCACTGGCCTAGTTCATCCCAAAAGTGTTCGATGGGGTTGAGGTCCAGTAGAACCAGTAAAGTTCTTACAACCGAACTGACCCATCCTTGCCTTTATAGACCTTCGTTTGTGCAGTGGGGCACATTCATAGGGAACAGAAAAGAAACATCCACATACTGTTCCCACCAAGATAGAAGCAAATCATTGTTGAAATTACTTGGTCTGCTAAAGAAATAAGATTTCCTAGGTCGACTCCTGCAAAATAAGCCAATAGCATTATCCCTCCTCCACCAAACTTTATAGCTGACAAAGTGCAGTTAGACAGGTAATGTTTTCCTGGCATTCCCCAAACCCACACTGATGGGTTGTATGAAAGCCGGGGGTCAGCTGATGACCTCTGTCACTGTCACGGCATAGTTTCTGTGAATGCCGGCTGAACGCGGCATTCACTGGAGATCAGCATTTCTGCTGTCAGAGTAATACTGAAACATTGCTCTGTACAGCGGAAGCGATCGGGCTGTGTCAGCTTCAAGTTCCCTATGGTGGTGACTAGTAAAAACAAAAAAAGTGTAAAAAAAGTTTTAAAAACTAAAAAAAAACACAAACACACCTCTTTTGGTTCATTGTAAATAAAACAATAAAAAAACCCCACATATTTGGTATCACCGAGTTCAGAAATGTCCGATCTATCAAAAAACAACATGAATCTGATCAGTAAAGGGCGTAATGAGAAAATCAAAATGCCAGAATTACGCTTTTTTGGTAGCTGCAGCAATGCAATTAAAGGCGATCAAAATATCATATCTACCCAAAAATGGTATCAATAAAAACTTCAGCTCAGGGTGCAAAGATAATCCCTCACTAAGCCCCAGATCCTGAAGAATTAGAATGTTACGGGTCTAGGAAAATAGTAACAAATTTTTTTTTTTGAGAAATTTCTGAATTTATTTTCACTGTTTATATAAAAATAAAACTATGCATGTTTTATATCAACAAGCTCATATTGACCTAAGGAGTCATACTGCCAGGTCAGTTTTACTATATTTTGGGTATATACAGTAACACGATACATAAAAAAAATAAAAAAATGGTGGAATTGCATTTTTTTGCAATGTTACCGCACTTGGAATTTTTTTGCCATATTCCAGTATAATATGGGTTTTTGGATCTGGATCTTTTACAACTCTTTTGGATCTTTCACACAATTAGCTTTCTTGTGAAATGATTACTAGCAAATGGAGAGGGTCTGGAAGGGAATAACAATGTTCAGCCTGAGAACTTAAAGTTTACCTCTTATCAGGTCAAAAGTGATCAGTTTTTATTTGTATTTTCTTCGCATTGTTTGCTGTATTATTTGTTTTTTAATCTTCTATATGATTCCACAGTTATTGGTGTTTTTATTTAGTGGGCGTGCTTCAAAGGATTCCCTGCAGGTGTGGCTTTAGTTTCCATCATTATCCAGTGTGCTACACCCCTTTGGTAAAGACTACAAAGAAATAGCAGTAAATGAAGAGGTTTATATCTCTGAAACTGTATAGAGCATTTAGAAAAAAAGAAAAAGCGGATTATTCAGGTGAGAAGTGGGAATAAAATAAGATGAAAAACTGGTCACATCTTATGTAAACCAAACAACTTTTCAGTTAAGAAGTTCTCCACTACTTTTACATTGATGGCCTATCCTTATTGTCTGATCGCTCAGGGTCCAATCCCCCACACCCCTCGCCAATCAGCTGTTCTCAATGTCAGTGGCGGCAACCTGTGGCCAGAAATGATCAGTTTCGGAGCTGCCCCGTCTTCTGATATTGGCCGCAGCCGGGTTCTGCACATCCACCTCCTATTCAAATCAATAGAAAGCGGATCTGCAGTACTGCTACCAGAAAACAGAGCCGCTCCACAACTAAGCATATCCTGCCACCGCCGCCATGGAGAGCAGTTGATATGGAGGTGTTGGGTGTCGGATGTCCACTGATTAGACATTAATGACTTATCCTAAGGATAGCCCATCAATGTAGGCATATCCTGCTATCTGCGGCCACCACCGCCATTGAGAGCAGTTGATATGGGGGTGTCGTGTGTTGAATGTCCGCTGATTGGACATTAATGACCTATCCTAAGTTAACAAAGGGGACAACCTCTTTACGATCTTAATCCTGTTTCCAAATTAAGACATGGG